>NC_056741.1:593266591-593379091 GCF_019279795.1 Protopterus annectens
CATTAACCCAGGATATCCTCTTTAACAAAACATTCGTAACAAGTTTTCAAACTCATTATTAAAATCCTTTTCCATGGTAGTCATTCAGGCCAGAGGCACCAACAGTCCCTTGATTACTGCTCACTTCTGCCTATATGGGTGACAGCTTGCAAAATGCAAAAACATATTTAAAAAAGTGCGTTTTCTATATGCCCATGAAGTATATTTGACTAAATTTTTCTTTATCATGACATCCAAATAAGCCATTCCATCCTTATGATAGGAGTATGTACAAGACAAAAATTCGGTACTCCTATTAATGTAGTCCTTACATTGTAATAAACGTTCCTCTCCATCCATCTATACCATAAAGATATCATCCAAATAACACAAATATAATTTCACAGGGCATCTAACAGATTGATCCAGGGCGTATAAAAATTCCCATTGTAACATCACAATATTAGCGCATAGGGAACCTACAGGTGAACACATCTTTCCCTCAAAAATTATAAAACTATTTTTTAAAATAATCAACAACTCAAAATAAGTATTTATAGATAGTTAAGCTCTTTCTCTCTTCTTTCTAGACAGACCCTCAAATCATTCCAATCCTGTAGAATGAGGGATTACTGTGTACAGATCCCTTACATCTAGAGTTACCAATCTGTTTCATTACAGTCATTTTAAGAAAATCCCAGGAGTTTTTACAGAGGTGGTGTTCATCTACTAATAAATGTTTTAACTGATGGTCCAAAAATTGAGCACATGCAACTGTAATCGATACCCTCCCATCAACAATAGGCCTCATAGGGGGTTTTCCACAGATTTTGAATTTTTGGGACCTCGAAGACAGTAGGAATTACAGTTGAAACGACAATCAAATATTTTAAATCTTGTAAAGTTATCTGCCCTTCAATAAACATGTCCCTCAACTGGCCTGCTATATTGCTATAGGCTGTTTAATTTGGATCTTCTAGATGCCTCATACGCTCTTCCCTCCAATATGTTAAAAATACATTCATTATAATCCTGTTTGTGCATGATAACCATCCCCCTTATCCGGTTTCATATCCCTGAGTTTGTGATTCCTAATAAAAAATATTTTACCATACTCCTCCTGCTCAAAATTGCTATTCATTATATTATTGAGCTTGTCGTTTTTACCCAGAATAAATCTGACATCCAGTTCACATAATTTTTCAAACAAATTCAGTACAGGATGTAGGGGTCGATTATATAAACTAGACATCTTAAGAGTATTATCTTCTAACACATCCTTAAATAAGACAAAATTTTAACTTGCGTACAAACATCTTTAAATCCATTATTACATCCACATAATTGGCTGACCGAGCAGGTACAAAATTAGTCCCTTTTGCTAAGAAATCAACATAGTACAATCCAAGGGAATGTCCGTAAAATTAAACAATTTAAAGTCTACTTCTGAATTGTACACAATCATAAAGTACAGTTTTGTACCTACCATAAATGTAGATGTCCGAACTGGATAGCATCTGCAGTCATAACAAGTGGGTTGTCCTGTCGTCAGGCAGCCCTGCAGTCGGCCGGATTCCAAAGTCCGGGTCCGGCTTCGGCTGATGTCGCACTCCACCCGACGTCATCTCTGCTGGTCTTCGGGTATAAAAGCATCAGCCGACGCCATTTTCCTCAGTGTTTCTTGCCCCAGATGCCAGTAGCCCTCTTGCAGGGTAAAATTTGGATAGATGCCAATGTTTCCAAATAGATAGAGGTAAACACAACAATAAGCATATATGTACATATATACAAACAAATACACCATAAAAGACTCCCCCCCAACAGCTAGCTATTAGGAGGGTAACACCCTAGGAGTACCACAGAGGGGAAGGAGGGAGGGTAATCCTGACTGCAGATGCTATCCAGTTCAGACATCTACATTTATGGTAGGTACAAAACTGTACTATGTCCTTCATGGATGCATCTGCAGTCATAACAAGTGGGTAGAATACCATAGCCAACTAGGGGAGGAGGATAAAGGTAGATTATGGTGTGTTTAAGATCCCTTGCAGTACAGCAGTGGCAAACCCTGCTCGGGATCTGGAATAAAGAGGCAAATTATAATGCTTGGCAAATGTATGCACGGAGGTCCAAGTAGCCGCCTCAATAATGTCTTTGGTTGCCACTCCTCGTAAGAAGGCTGTGGTAGTGGCTGTTGCCCTTGTAGAATGAGGTCTTATGTTCTGTGGAATTGGTTTTCCATGGAAGGAGTAACAGTATCGTATGCAATTTCCTATCCATTTGGAGATTGTCTGTTTGAAATAGCTTTTCCTTCCCTTCCTGTTGCATAGGCTACAAAAGTTGGTCAGTCTTTCTGCTATTTTTGTTCTGTCCAAGTAGTAGCGTAGCTGTCTATGTACATCCAAGGTATGCAGTATTCTTTCCCCTCTGTTTTGTGGGTTGGGAAAGAAGGAAGGTAGGTGGATTGCCTGGTTTAAAGATACTCTGGATACCACCTTAGGCATAAATGTAGGGTTAGTCCTCAAGGACACTCTATCTTGGTGGAAAATTAGGAAGGGTTGCACTGCCATTAAGGCCTGTAGTTCTGAAACCCTCCTTGCTGAAGTAATTGCCAGTAGGAAAGCAGTTTTCCATGACAGGTGTTGTAGGTCTGCTGTTGCTGCTGGTTCAAAGGGTGCTAGTGTCAACTTTTCTAGCACAAAGTTTAAGTCCCAAGCTGGTAATGGTGGTTTCCTGGGAGGTTTTACATTCTTGATTCCTCTGAGGAACTGCCTGAGCAAAGGGTGAAAAAACAGGAGGATCAAAGCTGTATTCTGCTGAAATAGCTGATGCATGTATCTTGATGGAGGAGTAGGACAGGCCTGAATGAAGAAGTTCGCCAGATACTCCAGAATGTTAGGCATATCTATGTTTGACACATCTTTTCCTCTTTCGGTACTCCAAATGACAAACCTTTTCCATTTTCCAGCATAGTTCTTTCTTGTTGAAGGTCTGCGTGCTTCAAGAATAATGTCTTTAACTCTTTGGGAAAGTTCTGGATTAGCTGCTGCTATGTGATGTTCCATGCAGTCAGTTGCAGCGTTTTAGGTTTGGATGTATGATGCTGTAGTTGTTCTGAGTTACCATCAAAGGCATCCGGTGTATTGGCGACATGTTGTTCCGAGACATGCTCTTCAGTAGTGGGTACCAGTGTTGTCTTGGCCAGTTTGGGGCTATCAGGATTATCCTTGGACGTTCTTCCTTGATTTTTAGTAGTACCTTGTGTATCAGAGGAAGAGGAGGGAATGCATATGCTGTTAGGCCTTTCCAGTTGAAGGAAAGTGAGTCCACTTTCCATGCTAGTGGGTGGAATGTCCTTGTGCAGAATTTTTTGAGCTGGTGATTGAGAGGTGATGCGAATAGGTCTATCTGTGGCATTCCCCATTTCTTTGAGATGGTCTTGAAGATGTCCGGGTGCAGCTTCCATTCGTGGGCATCCGAAGTGGTTCTGCTTAGTATGTCTGCTAGAGTACTGTCTTTCCCCGGTACAAATATTGCCTGTAACTGAATGTTGTAGCTGAGTGCCAGGGTCCACAGCTCCAAGGTCATTCTGCATAGGGGGTATGAATGAGTGCCTCCCTGTTTGTTGATGTACCACATGACTGTGGTGTTGTCTGTCCTTATCATCAACTGGCCCTCTTTGAGGAATGGTTTGAACTTTTGGATTGCCAGTTTTACTGCCAGCATTTCTTTTAGATTGATGTGCCTTGCACGCATTTGTCCAGCATGTGGGCCCCCCATCCTAGGTCTGAAGCGTCTGTTGTGATGGTCTGGCTTGGTTGACATCTGCGGAAGGGCAGGCCTGGGTTTGACTGGCATGCCTGAGCCCACCATAGGAACTCCTGTTTTAAGCATGGAATTAGTGGGATTTCTGTTTCTAGACTGTGTCTGTGTTGGGACCATAAATTCTTTAGGTACCACTGTAGTTTCCTCATATGTAGTCTGGCAAATGGGACCAAGATTATGCATGATGCCATGAAGCCCAAGGCCTGTAGAAATTTTCTTGCTGTTAACTTGTTCAGTTTTGTTAGTGCCAAGAAGTAAAGAGGAAGTTCTTTTGTTTTTCTGTAGTCAGGAATGCCATTTGTTGTACTGTGGTCAATTCCCCGCCCAAGAATGTCCTTGTTTGGGATGGTATCAGCCTTGACTTTTGTAAATTGACTGTGTATCCCAGTCCTTGTAGCAAGTAAATGACCCTTTGTAAATCTGTTGTCAGCTTGCTTTTGTTGTCCCCTTGTAGCAGGCAGGCGCCCAGGTATGGGTAAATTTGAATTCTGTAGTCTGCAATGGGCGATTACTGATGCCAGGCATTTTGTGAATACTCTGGGCAGTAGATAAGCCAAAGGGCAATGCTGAGAATTGATAGTGTTCTGATCCTGCAAGAAATCTGAGGTATCTTCTGCAGATTGGTCGAATTGGGACTGCAGGTATGCCTCCTTGAGATCTAGAGTTACCAGCCAAGACTCCTTGCCCAGCATGGGAAGAAGTTGCTGTAGGGTCAGCATTTTGAATTTTGGGACAATGATGTATGTATTTAAGGTGGACAGGTCGAGAATTGGTCTCCAACTTTTTCCTTTCTTGGAACTAGGAATAGTCTGGAGTAGAACCCCTTTCCTTGTTCTGCTGTTGGCACTCTTTCCACAGCTCTCATGTTTGCTAACTCCATTATCTGGCGTAGAGCCTCTGTTTTTGATTTGGAGGTAGATTTGGCATTCCTCTTTGTCTGGTAAAGTGTGGAAGTGAAACCGTAACCTTGATCTATGGTTTGTAAAATCCACTTGTCTTTTGTTATGTAGTGCCAGTTCTTTGAAAATAAGGTTAACTTTCCGCCTAGAGGAGCTGCTATTTGTTCCCTGGTAGGCGGATTTAGGATTAAGTCACTGTGGTTGTGCTGATGTAGTGGCAGTGGCTGTGTCTGTGCCTCTGTTGTTACCTTGCCACTGTCGTCCTCTGTAGGCACCTCCTCTGGATTGGTTTCTGCCTCTGGAACGCCTATTCCTGCCCCTTTGAAATTTTGTGGAGTCAGGAAAGGACCAATTTTGGCAGGCCAGTTCCTGCTAAACCTTGGGGTTGAACCTGCAGGAAATCTTTAACAGTTTGAACAGATTTTGCCTTTTCTTCCATTTTCTTCATAACCTGCTGGGCAGGTGTACCAAACAAACTTGTCTTGTCCATAGGAGCATCTAGCAACTTAGCTTTAACATGATCCGGTAAAGCTTGTTCCTTTAGCCATGCATGTCTTCTTATCACTGTGCCTGTCATGGCTGATCTAAATGAAGCCTCCAGTGCATCATAGCCACATTTTAAGGAATGGTTGCTAACCTGTTGTATGTTATTTACCATCTCTAATACATATTTCTTATCAAGAGATTCATCAGTAGTTAGCTTTTTAGTTAACTGATCAAGCATAAACTCTTGGTATTGTATCATGTGAAACTGACAGTTTAAAGCTCTAGCTGAGAGAGTAGCTGAAGTGTAGACCTTTTTACCCCATCTGTCTAGTGACCTAGCTTCCCTTTCAGAAGGAATAGGGTTTTTAGCTGTGGTTGCTACTGCCTTGGGACCCTGGGATATAGTTTCTGGGTCTGCAAGAGGGGCCTTGTAAAGGTGGTGATGAGTATCTGGCACCCTGTAAAATCTGTCTGGTTTGGCAGGGGCTGGGGGTAAGGAATCTGGAGCGGAGCAAACATCATTGAAAGCATCATCCACCACAGAGAGAACAGGAGGTATAGCTAAGGGCCTGTGCTGTGGGAGGTGCAGAAAGGTCCTAAGTCTTTTTCTGGAGTCTGAAAAATCCTGTTGCTGCCATTGGAACTGTTCTCGCATGGCATGCAAGGTTTCCCCAAAGGAGAATTCTTCTGGTGGGGAAGCAGCTGGAATGGATTCTTCAGCATCAGAATCTTCAAAATTGGAAAAGGGAGCCTCAGGCTGGTCAGTTATGTCTGATTCATCAGCAGAATCATCAGAAGACACTGGCTCAGGGGGCTCTGCCCTAGGTCTCTTCTCTGGGGCTGAGAGGCCCTGTCTGGATGAGATTGAGATCCTCTAATTAAAGAAATTAAATCTTCTGCCAAAGAAAGCATTTGAGAACTAGAAGAGGGCCTGGATGAGGGGGGTTTAACAGGCACTGATTTAGTAGTCTTGGCTGCTTTAGCCCTGGCGAAGGCCTTAATGGACATGGCTGCTGGAGGCCTAGCAGCACCACATGCTGGGGTAGAGACATCCAAGGGATGGTGTCTGATAAGTCAACCACCGTAGTGGTAAAATTTCTGAGGCCGATTCAAGAATTGTAGCAGGGGCCTCAGTTGTAAGAATAGGTTCAGCTGTACTTTGAGCAGTTTTCTCGGTTTCCGCCGAAACCGAGACACTCGCGGTTTGCTTTGCCGTGGTTTCGCCGAAACCGCGGACCGCGAGTGTCGGTCTTTATCTTTGCATTTTGGGGTAGTCGGAGGATCCGACGGCATAATGTACGCAAAATCAGTACCGAAAAACTGTTCTGCAAACTCCGACCGACGCCTAAGCGTTCGTCGGTTGAAAGAGGCACAGGCCGAACAGGCTGCTACGTCGTGGGCTGGGCCTAAACAAGGCAGACAGTAAGAGTGGAAATCTTTATGAGGTATTTGTTTCCCACAGGTTAAACAATTGTTAACTTTTCTGACATCGGCTGAGGCAAGAAAGAGTCCCAACGGCGTACTTAGCTTTAGAAGTCTTCGAAGTAGTATTCGCTAGAAGTAATCTCTGGCTCCGACCGCCCGGCACTTGCGAACAGCTTCTGCTTCGGGCGCCACGCGGCAAGAAAGACTGAGGAAAATGGCGTCGGCTGATGCTTTTATACCCGAAGACCAGCAGAGATGACGTCGGGTGGAGTGCGACATCAGCCGAAGCCGGACCCGGACTTTGGAATCCGGCCGACTGCAGGGCTGCCTGACGACAGGACAACCCACTTGTTATGACTGCAGATGCATCCATGAAGGACATCCCTGCAAACCTTCATGTTCATCCCCTACGAGAGAAATATTCATCTCTTCCATTTGCATAGATGATAAATAATCATCCAACCTCAAGTTCTCCTCATGGTATGAGTGTAGTGCAGTGGAGCATTGGCCCGGTAAACTGTCCCCTGACTCTTCCTGTTGCATTTCCAATGATGACTTGAGTGGTGGCTCAGACTGGATAGATTTTTGCATTGTAGATTTCTGATTCACTCGGATCATCTCAACCTGGGAAAATCCTGACCCTCTTCCAATATCTCCTCCTGAAAGGTGGGAGCTCAGTCAACACTCCCCTCTTCTTTGTAATGCCTACCATAGTTAATATTATTCTTTTCCACTAAAACTGAAGCATCATTATTATGGCCAAAGTATCATTTCCCCCAGGTTTGTGATTCTGGGGACACAGAATATGCAGCACCATTCATATAATATATTCTATCACGCT
Organism: Protopterus annectens; assembly: GCF_019279795.1. Taxonomy (NCBI): domain Eukaryota; kingdom Metazoa; phylum Chordata; order Ceratodontiformes; family Protopteridae; genus Protopterus; species Protopterus annectens. The sequence goes on from NC_056741.1 coordinate 593,274,047, forward strand.
CCAGCTTATTTATTGTATAGCTTTTTAAGCAATTAATCAATGGTTCAATACTATAAAAAATACAAGCATGTTCACTCTTATATTCTGTGTACCGGATATATTTAATAATGTTCTCATTCAAAACATTTACCTCTTCTGTTATTTTATCCATTCATTTCACATTATGCCTTACCACTTCCATGAACTCACAGCCCTGTCTATCAAAAAGGTCTAGGAGTTCTTTATGTAGAAGTTAGTCCTTCTTGAGCCCCGTTGGGAAACACCATTGTCTAAGACCCTTCGGGACCTGCTTAACCCAGATAGAGTCCATAAAACAGGAATTCTCCAGCTGAAGCTTCTTTAACTTTAATAATTTGTAGTCCAACCATCTTAATTTAGAACACAAATCCTCTCCCTAGTGTGGTTTAGGAGATCACTGTCAAACCCCAAACTAGACGCAAGCCATTCATTTAAGTTGGGTATATTGTCCTACTTGTTTTACATATTCAAGTGAATGTCCCTCTTCGGTAAATTAACAGTATTCTGAGTCCTCTGCAACACTGGAACATTCCGGCCATCCATACAAGTAGAATTCTGATGTGGGTGCACACAACGTTGTCCTGGTACAGACCCCTCCTGCAAAACACCCTCAATACGTTGGGACAACTGTTGGACAAGGAGGGTTAAATTTCCTACCGTACTTTGAAATACTGCCAATTCTCTGTTAAAATCCATTTCTGGATTATCAGAAAATAGTGGTTGCGAAGAAGTCATTACATCTGAGGCCATAGTGTAATCACAAAACTCAAAAAATAAACGACTGCACTGACAAACTCAAAAAGCAATAACAGCCAATGCCAATCTTGCAAAGCTTTTTATGGATGGAAGATGGAGCGTAAGCTCTGTAATCAAATATATGAGCATGTATAAGAGATAAAAAAAAAAAAAGAGAGAACAATGAAAGACTTGTTTAGGCATATCAAAGAGCATAGGGACAACTGGTTTAAGTTTGCAGATTTGGATAAGTGGAAAAGAACACACAGGGTGGACCTTGGTTTACAGTTTTAGAATAGCAGGAGTTACTTTGGAAGGTGAAACTCGATTCAAATAGATGGCCGGGTTTTGAATGGTAACGTAACCATTGCCATTCTCCTAAAATTAACGTAGTTGGTTATATAGAAAAATTATAACCTGAGAAAGTACAGAAGAGTACACAGAGAAAGAGGTTGACAAAGAAGAAGTGGGATTGTCAGAGAGATGAAGGAAGTAGACAAGAGTACAAGGAGATGACGTGCATGGCAAAGAGAGAGGTGGCTAAGGATTAGGACATATGAAGAGTTGTATGAAAGGTTGGACACTAAAGAGGGAGAAAAGGACCTGTACCGATTGGCTAGACAGAGGGACCGAGCTAGGAAAGATGTGCAGCAGGTAAAGGTGATAAAGGATAATGAGGGAAACATACTCACAAGCGAGGAGAGTGTGTTGAGCAGATGGAAAGAGTACTTTGAGGGGTTGATGAATGAAAAGAATGAGAGGGAGAGAAGGTTGGATGATGTGGGGATAGTGAATCATGAAATGCAATGGATTAGCAAGGAGGAAGTAAGGATAGCTATGAAGAGGATGAAGAATGGAAAGGCTGTTGGTCCAGATGACATACCTGTGGAAGCATGGAGGCGTTTTGGTGAAATGGCAGTGGAGTATCTAACCAGATGGTTTAATGAAATCTTGGAAAGTGAGAGAATGCCTAAGGAATGGAGAAAAAGTATTTTGGTACAGATTTTTAAGAATAAGGGTGATGTGCAGAGCTGTAGTAACTACAGAGGGATTAAATTGATCAGTCACAGCATGAAGTTATGGGAAAGAGTAGTGAAAGCTAGATTAAGAAGGGACATGATTATTGGTGATAATCAGTATGGTTTCATGCCGGGAAAGAGCACTACAGATGCAATGTTTGCTCTGTACAGAGAAGGTCAGGAGGAGTTGCATTGTGTTTTTGTAGACTTAGAGAAAGCATATGACAGGGTGCCTAGAGAGGAGTTGTGGTATTGTATGAGGAAGTCGGGAGTGTCAGCGAAGTATGTAAGAGTGGTACAGGATATGTATGAGGGCAGTGTGACAGTGGTGAGGTCTGCGGTGGAAGTGACGGATGCGTTTAAGGTGGAATTGCATCAAGGATCAGCTCTGAGCCCTTTCTTATTTTCAATGGTGATGGACAGGTTGACAGACAAGATCAGGCAGGAGTCCCAGTGGACTATGATGTTTGCAGATGGCATTGTGATCTGTAGTGAGAGAGGGGAACAGGTGGAGATGACCTTGGAGAGATGGAGATATGCTCTAGAGAGAAGATGAATGAAGGTCAGCAGGACTAAGACAGAATATGTGTGTGAATGAGAGGAAGGATAGAGGAATGGTGAAGAAGCAAGGAGTAGAGGTGGCGAAGGTGGAGGAGTTTAAATACTTGGGATCAATAGTTCAGAATAACGGTGAGTGGGGAAGAGAGGTGAAGAAGAGAGTACAGGCAGGATGGAGTGGGTGGAGAAGAGTGTCAGGAGTGATTTGTGACAGACGAGTACCAGTAAGAGTAAAAGGGAAGGTCTAGAAAAGGGTAGGGAGACAGGCTATGTTATATGGGTTTAAAACAGTGGCACTGACAAAAAGGCAGGAGTTAGAGCTGGATGCGGCAGCGTTAAAGATGTTAAGATTTGCACTTGGTGTGACAAGGGTGGACAGGATTAGGAATAAATATATTAGAGGGTCAAGCCCAGGTTGGAAGGTTTGGAGACAAAGCCAAAGAGGCAAGATTAAGTTGGTTTGGACATGTGCTGAGGAGGGATGGTGAGTATATTGGGAAAAAGATGCTAAGGATGAAGCTACCAGGTAACAGGAAAAGAGGAAGGCCTAAGATAAGGTTTATGGATGTGGTGAGAGAGGACATGCAGGTGGTTGGTGTGACAGAGCCAAGATGCAGAGGACAGGAAGAAATGGAAACAGATGATTCGCTGTGGCGACCCCTAACAGGAACAGCCAAAAGAAGATGACGGTTAGATAGAAAAATTATAGTAAAAAAATCATAGAAAAGTTTTTTTTTTATAAGTAGCATTATATGTGCTCATGGCTTATTTAAGACTTCTTAGGAAACATTTTTTAGTTTCTTTTAGATTTTTAAGGGCAAAAAAAAAAAAAAAAAAAAAAAAAAAAAAAAAAGTAGCTAATGGTTAGTGTAAAAATAAATAAATAAATAAATAAATAAATAAATACACAAACCAAAGATTTCATTTTATGTTCTCTAGAAAAGCTATGCGGCACTTGTAAGGTAGAGTGTTGATTAATCTAAGAATTCAGGGGTAAGTCACACTATCTTTTTTATGAATGAGGTCATATGATGTCTTCTGAACGAGTCATATGACCATTTACTATGTTTAAATGTGATTTATGTGGGTGTCATTGTATCTGAATAAGTTTTACTGTGGTTAAAACAAAAGTGCTTATATGTGGAACAAATTAACTTGTTTTATTTGCTGAGTGGTTATTTTTGGAGCCTGAATATTAGAACCCAACGTTTTTTATTGTTTTTTTAGAAGCACACGTCAGCTGCTCTCTAAGTGGGAGACCATTTTTGCATTATGTCACTACGCTGTTGCTCAGTTTGCCATTTATTAGACCGTCCTGGGTCTCTTGATCAGGGAGGCCTCCACTTGTCTTGCCTCCTAGAAGGCAGAGGCTAAGGCTTAGAAATGTAATTCCTATTATACTTGGCTGTGGTAGACAAACAGAATTCTTTCACAGTTCTGATCTGCTTCCAATTTTTGTCCAATTTTTCAAAACTCGTCTGCTGGGGACCTGAAATTAATTCTTTATTCAGTAGGGCATCCACCGAGTTTGGCCTTTACCAGTCAGCGTGTGGCTGAATCCTCAGCCAGGTGTGTCAGAGTTAGAGAACTGGTAGCAGTTGCTTTACATGATGCACCCAATGCAAAGTAAAACCACTTTTACAGAATGTCTGAAAAGCTGCAGTGTTTGCTCTAGCCGTCTCCTTTAAGTTTCTCTGAAAGTCCCCGTCTGCAAGTACCCTCTGCTTTAGTAATAACTTATTCTGTTAAGGACTTCAAATAATTTAACATGTTAAAACCGGCAATGGAGAGCCCTTGTAGAAAGGGTAATAGAGGCATATGTATTTTTGCCAAATGTGCCCATCAATCTTTCTCTGTCATTAGTGGGGTGTCTAGCTGCAGCTTAGTGGCACCTTTACTGAATTCACCACTGAAGATCAAGCTTGTGGGTGTCAAGCACTCTACAAAAATCATCTGATTTCGTCAGAGCAGGTGGAGAGAGTCTGGGTGCAGAGAAATGTCTTTAAAAGATGTCATCTAGTAGTATATGAACTGGAGGAATAGCCAGTCGTCTGGAAGATGACTGGCTTTAAGCTGCCTGTAATAGGTCCGCGACAGAGAATTCTCCCAATTAAAATCCTCCATCCTATGCAAGGTATCACCCAAAGGATAAATCTTCTAAGGGAGAAGCAGAAGAAAGGATGCTATCAGAGTAAGAATCAGGGTGTGATTGAGGGGAAGGTGTTCATAAGACAATTCTTCCTCAACCTTAGATCCTGAAGAATCAGACTCTTCCTGAAAAGAAACATTCCTCATCCTTTTAGTGACAGAAGGCTCAGGAACAAGCATTTGCGTCTGGCTGGTCTCCCAATATTTCATAAGGCCAAGAATTCCTGGGCTATTTTAAGAATGTCCCAAGTGTCAACCTGGATAGTAGTGGCTGAAGATAGAGTAGTAAGCCAAAGCAAGCTGACTGATCTCTTAGGTTTAGATGTCCATTTACAAAAGGAGTCCTTGATACGTGGTCGGGTTTCTGTGATCTCACTCAATATTCATAAAATTAGAGCATCTTCTTTGGCTGTTGGGCATGAACAATCTCTCTCGGTAACAAACACTTGGACATCAAAAGCCAAAGCCTGCAAAGCGATTTCCAACCCAATTGATGCTGGTGTTGAAGAAATCAAAACAGACCGGTCCTGCAGACATGGTGGCCTCCACAAGGAGTCATGCCAGAGGTTTCATGCATAACCGTCATTGGTCCATGGGTTTACATAAGTGCCTAACCCAAGTCACTGGCTAACTTTATCAAAGAGGAGGAATGATCACAATCATCTGCTGAATCCTTTAACTTTTTATCTTTGCGTTTCTTCACCAAGGTAGCAGCTGAAGCAGAAGAATGAGAAGCAACAGAAGTAAGTGAGTCTGAAAACTCCATGAAGGCTGCTAGGACTGCAGCCCTATGCTTAAGGGTCTTCGCTCAAGACCAGGCACAATCCTGACAATAACTGTCATGCTGAGACCCCAAACAAAACAAACAGGGATGAAAGTCCTTATTGCGGGAGTTGCATCCTATGCTTCAAGCAGTTAATGACCTTTTTAACATTAATCAAAAGGAAAGTTTATAGGAACTGGTACTTTATCAGACTGTCATGAGACTAATGTACTTTTAAACAAAAGTGCTGTTTTTCCTGTCATTTTAGAAGCTGTTAAATGCACCGGAAAAACATTTTAAACTATCATATCTTTATTACCTCACCCAACCCCATACTTCATACCATACACAATGTTATCATACAACCAACCATTTGAACTCCCCTCTCTCACACTTGCACTCTCCTATCTCTCCCCATCTTTACCCAATAACACAGCTCCTCACCTTCTCATTCAAAGTTTTCTCCTCTCAGAAAAACTCTTTCCCCATATTAACCAAACACCCCATAATCATTACAACTGACCCAAATCATTGTTTTACTCTACTCAATCATCTTTTGAACCCAATCTTTCGCCTCATTTCCAGTCTTTTATCTGGTGATATCCATCCCAACCCTGGCCCCTCCTCACACAAGCCTATATACTTTACCTCTCTAAACTCCCAAAGCATAATGAATAAAGTCCCAACCCTCCATGCATGGCTTATGCATAATAAACCTGACATACTATCTATTTCAGAAACATGGTTAAAGCCCTCTATAAAAGACTCTGAAATTACTCCACCCAGCTATTCTATCATTAGAAAAGACAGGACCCATAGGAAAGGCGGTGGTGTAGCTCTCCTATATTCTTCTTCCTTGCTAGTTACCCCCTACGACAAACCCACTCCTACATTTAACAACGCTGAAGTACTCCTCACTCTCCTACAAGTTAATAAGCACAAACACATATGCCTAGCATCTATCTACATCCCCCCAGGGGACAATATTTCTACACTTGAAAATATCCTTTCTTGGCTCTCTGACAATATTAGCAATGAAACCATACTCTTAGGAGATGTAAATATTAACTGGGCCTCCATCCAGTCTCTAACTAATCCTCTTAACATCAACCTACATAACTTTTCCCAACTAATCAACACCATAACACACCCATCAAAAGACCCCTCCTGTGGCACCATCCTTGACTGGATTCTAGTATCACATCCCCACTATTTTTCAGATTGCGGTACTCTTCCTGACCCTCTTAGTGATCATCTGCCTACTTTTACTCATCGACTCCCCTGTATCTCCTACCGTACCCACAACTACATTACTACTGTAGCGACAAAAGCTTCAACCCATCAATCTTTGTAGATTCCTTGAAAGCAATTAATTGGAACAATCTAAAGACACTTCCATTAGAAGAAGCAGTTGCTCACTTTAACTCCACATTCTTAAGAATACTTGATTCCCATGCCCCTCTAAGAACAAAAAGAATCAAAACAAATTCAGCCCCCTGGCTAACCAAAACCACACTATCAACCATGCGCCTTAGAGACAAAGCCTGGGGACTCTATCTGAGAACTAAGACCTCAGAACATCATATTGCATTCAAAACCCTCCGAAATAACGTAAAAAAGCTAATAACCTCAGATAGACAAAAATACTTCTTCATACTCCAAAACAATAATAAAACCAACCCTCAAAGATTCTGGAAGGGGATATCCACCCTCCTTAACCCCAGCAAACCACACACCCCAACCCCAGACCCAAATAGCCCTGACTTAGATTTAGCTACGCAGTTTAACTCCTTTTTCATAGACTCCATTAGCAAACTCACCTCCTCCTTCACATTCCCCACCTCACTATCTAATACACCCCCTCCCTCTCCCACTAACAACCCTATCCCCAATTCCACCTCACACTGCCTATCTTCCACCTTATCCACTACTCTAACTGCCTCATCACTCGCACCCCCCTCAAATTCTCTCTCTCCACATTCCTTTCTATTCTCACTAAAACCTATACCCACTTCCACTATAAAGAAACTCCTTCAGAAACTGAAGCCTTGTACTAATGCCCCTGACAACATTCCCTCCTACTTCCTAAGTATAGCCACAGATGCTATTGCCTATCCAATCAGCATTCTAATCAACCGCTCTATTCATGAATGCACTGTGCCCCAACTGTGGAAGCAAGCATTCATCATTCCCCTACATAAAGGAGGCAACAATTGTAGCATCAACAACTTTCGTCCTATTGCTATCCTGTCCCCTATTTCTAAACTTCTGGAAAAGTGTGTCCACCTTCAACTCTTGCCACATCTCTTAGACAACAACCTTATAACCCCTACACAGCACGGATTCAGGCCAAATCACAGCACTATGACAGCCCTCTTGTTCTTCCTTGAGACTGTTAACACAACACGTGATTCCGGCCACATTGTCTCTACCCTACTACTTGACCTCTCCAAGGCCTTCGACACTATCTCACACAATCTGCTCTTAACCAAACTGTCAAAACTTAACCTCTCTCCCTCCTCCATAAATTGGTTCTCCAGCTATCTATCAAATAGATACCAAGCTGTAATATGGAAAAAGGCCATTTCCCCTTTCCTTAGTACCCCCACTGGAGTTCCTCAAGGATCTATTCTTGGTCCCCTCCTCTTTAATATATTTATAAACGATTTCCACAAATCAATTCCTTTTGCAAACATCATCCAATATGCAGATGATTCTACCATTATCTGCTCTGCCACCTCCACCTCTCGGCTCCAAACACTTACCCAGGAAGCTTTTTCAATTACCGAACAGTGGATGAAAATAAATCACTTGGCACTCAATGCCTCCAAAACAAAACTTATGGTATTTACCCCCTCCAAATCCACTTCCTTCAATATAAACTCTTTCTCAATTACCAGCCAAAATAACTCACCCCTTGAACTAGTGTCTGAAACTAAGCTACTAGGTGTACAAATTGATAATCGGCTTAGCTACAACTCCCATCTACAACTAAATATTAAAAAAACTCATCAAAAACTAGGTATGCTCTACTGTCAGAATCAGTACCTTACAAGCTCCTCCAAAATCACACTCGCTTCCTCTTTTCTCATCCCCTCCCTTCTCTATGGGGCCCCACTACTGACCAATCTTCAGACCTCTCTAAAAAAACAGCTTTCATCCTGCTATAATAAAATCGCCAAATTCGCAAATGGACACAGGTCCTCCACCCACCACTGTTCCTCTCTCCAAAACCTAAACTGGCTCGAACTACCTAATCATCTCACTTATATACAGCTGACTTTCGCTCACAAGCTCATTCTTAGTCCTTCTCTTTGTCCCTCCCTGTCTTCTGCCTTCAAAATGCACCTACCAAATAGAGTATTAAGGTCTAACAATCAAAACCTATTAGAAGTCCATAAACCATCTCATCCCCCAGGTAAACACTTACTATCCTTCAACCTTACCCGCATTTGGAACTCACTCCCACCATCCATTCGTACCACCTCAAACCGGTACACGTTCAAAAACTCTCTCCATACATACCTGAGGTCCCAATGGGATTGTTCTTGCTCCCTCCCCTCATAAATTTATGATATCTCATCATCCTTTACACTTTTGATACTTATCTCTACCTAACAAAGCTTATGTTCCATCAGTATATCTACTCTGTAACGTTATTTGATGTCTACTTTGAATAACTCCTCTGAATGTATATCACATTACTGTTTCAGTTTACTTACCTCTCATTAATCCTCATCATACTGTATTGATTTTAATGCTTTTTGAATTGTGAACTTAAATGTTTTATGTTCTACTCTGTACAATCATTTTGTAATTTTTGTATGCACCTAATTTGTCTGTATTGGAGCTTTTCTCCCCAGGACTCCATTGAAAACGGGTTCTTTTGGCCCAATGGACTATCCTGGTAAACCAACTGCAAATAAATAAATAAATAAATAAAATTTACTTTACTTTGTGGGGCTGGCAAGCTGTTTTAAAGTGCTTTTTACCGTTTTTGTGGAAAAAAAAAAAAAAGACTTTTAAAAACTAAATTTTCACTGGCTTTTCCTACTTGTTTTCTCTCAGGAAAAAGGCACCATTTTTGAATTGATCAAGGAATAAATGGTTGGTCCCATGATTGGGCCTTCTTCCAGTGCCAAAAAGAAAAAATTAAGCAACAGCTTTCACCACCATATCAGGCTAGCAATATGTCTCAACTGCAGGTGATTGACTGCAGCCATTAGTTGTACCCATGACCACTCACATTTTTACCCTGGATCCCTCTGGTACAGCACTAACAGCCACCATGAATTGGTGGTTAGCCTTGTCCTCTGCAGCTGTTGTGGTCCCCTCAGTTGGAAAGACAGGGCCAGATTTGTTGGCTCTGGGAGAAGGAACAGGCAATGTTGTGCCCATCCCTGGGGAAGCTGCTGCTGCCATTAATACTACTGCTGGCCCCATTTTTCTTGTTAAAAACAAAACTAAACATGTATTTACTTGCTCCTCAAATTTCCTTGGATAAGAAAAGTAATTTACTGGGTCTAGCTCCTCAGGGTTTAATGCAGACCTTTGGTTCTTCTTATAAAGCAGTTTTTGGTAAAAGAGAGAGACCTCTTTTCAAGATTCTGAGCCTGGACAAGAAAATTAAGGAACAGATGCAGGGTTTTCTTCTTAGATTACAGATTCAGACTCAGAGGAAGACTCAATTTCTGATTCACTCAGTGGAGGTTTCGCCCTCTCAAACAGTTTCCAGAATGTGCCAGTGTTTTCAGTGGAAAACTGAGTGGTTTCTCAGTCACTCAGAAAATACTATGAGCTATTACAGAAGGAATTTCCATAACCTTCACTCAATCTTCCAGTTCTGACAGCTTTGGAGGATGTGCGCACTACTGACTGCAATTTTCCTTATAATCAGCCAGCCGGAGTACTTATCTGAAAAGCAAGTTGTAAGGAACGCTAGACTGCTAGCACTTGCTTAAACTTACCAGTGCATCAGATTACACAGCTAGAAATAACTAACAATGGTGCAGATATACTGTTCTTATACCCGTATGTCCAGATGTCGGTCCTTGGACATCTATAAGTTAAAGATGAAGCAGAGACTCATGAAATTGGGTTGGTCACACGCTTCTGTATGGTAGGATGACCAAAGAATCAGTACTGCAACACTGACTATGAAGAGCACTTGTAATTTACATACAATAACCAACTACATTTTACCAAAATTGATCACTTTAATAAGCCTTAACAATTCCTCAGTTTTCAAACGATGATAGCTCTAATCAATCTGCTGCTCAGTGTGTAGCCACATCTTGAAGTCCCTCCCTATACCACTCATGACAGAAAAGGAAATAAATCTACTTCATCTTAACTAGATGTGTCACAGGAAGATGCACTATTCATTTTACTCTTGAACCTTCGCAAACTCCCGTGAAGACATGTCTCAATATACTATTTTACACAGACATCAAAGTAAAGAAAGCAGCGACTTAGGTCTCTGATGTTTAAAGAAACTTAAAAATGAATTACAAGATCCACTAACTAATTTTATACAGCTTAAGGAGTGCTGTAACAAACTCAAAGACAGAATGAGTAAAGAAACAGCCTAAGCTAAAAACTGATCATACAAACAAGATCTACACTGAATACTGCGCCCACATTGTGGATGAAAAAGGGTGCAAAGGACCAGCCCACCTATTTGGTTAACAAAACTAAATCAACACACACAAACATATCTGTATAAAAAGAGAGAGACAGACACACACACAGCCTAACCTTCCACTGAAAACGTACTACATTGATCCACAAAAAATAAACACCTAATGGTCAATCAAGACAAACACTGATGCACAAAGTATAGAAAAAACAATGTATTTTTGCAGGGGGCCTGCACCCCCATAGTCCCTGCTAATTATATGCCAACTCTGAGATCACGTTAAAGAGGGGAATAGGGCATATTTTCCAATCAATACTCTACTGTGATTTCACAGTGAAAAAAAAACAGTATTTTTTTTTTATCAGATTTACTGTTTTTTGTTTTTTTTTAACTCCGAGTAAGACATCAACAAAAGGTTCTTCACACACAAGTGAGCGCGCACACAGATTTTTGACATTCCAATGACATGTCACAAAGCCAAACCTCATACTATTGGACACTTGCCTTTGAAACACAAATCGGCAACTAAAAAAGGGCTCCCTAAACCAACTCAACCCCCAGCTAATTATATACACCAGGTCAGAAATGACACTAAAGTAGGGAAAGGGCAAATTTCCCAAATCTCACAACTGAAGGACAGATCCAGAGCTCAAGCTCCTCCCCTTCCCATAATCCCTCACTGACCTATGACCCTCAGATAGAGTTTGCTGAAGAGAAGAAAGGCAGTTTTGGCTGACTATAATACTAGGAAGTCCTTAGAGAAAGACATCCCTCCACACCTCCCAGATCTCCAGAAGGAAGGGGGATGGAGGGTGGGAATGTGAGAATGACAATGGATAACAAAGATTCCAAGTTATGGTAAGTGCATAACTCTATCTGATGCTATCCAAGGTATTATTATGCGTCAGAGTCCCCAGCTACTATGAACCCTGGGAAGCCTCAGGGAAGGATATGTCGGAGTACAGACAGGAGCGGCCTTAGGTCAACTGGTCCCCTAGGCAAAAGGTTCCATTGTGCCCCCCACCACACCCCCTGGTGCCCCCATCCTGGTCTACCTATACTAAATAAGTACTGGAAAAGCGCCTCTACTAGCCCGGAGCCCTAACTGGCCGCCTACTTGGCCTATGCCTAAGGCCGGCTATGAGCACAGAGGAATCAAAGGAAGCCATGTTCCTAGACACCAAATTCAACTTATAATATGTAATACAGATGTGGGGATTAGACCAAGTTGCAGCAGCGCAAATTTCATCCAGTGAAATCTTGGCCAAAAAAGGCGGAAGCAGTAGCCACAGACAGAGTGAGCTTTAAATAGTCTGGAAAGTTCCATGTGTCTGCTGTCATAAATGAAGGAAATGCAGCTGGTGATCTGATGGGAAATGGATACCTTGGTAACTCCCAGACCTTTTCTGGCCTGAGAGAAGGCTACAAAGAGCTGATTTAACTTTTGGAATTCTTCACTCCTCTTGAGATAAAAATCTCAACTGTCTATGGACGTCCAAACAATGCAATATATAATCCCCTTTATCAGAAAAATTAGGGAAGAACACAGGAAGCTGAACAGATTGGTTAAGAATAGCCCCCGAATCCATCTTAGGAATGAATGAAGGATTAGTCCTGAGAGATACCCTATCCTTGCGGAAGGCCATAAAAAGGGGCTTAATGCCAAGAGCCTGCAACGTGGAAACTTTCTTGGCAGAAGTAATAGCCACTAAGAAGGCCGTCTTCCAGGACAGGAATCTGAGACCACAACATGCTGCAGGTTTAGAGGGCTTTTGTGTCAAAGACTGCAACACCAGAGTAAGATCGCATGGTGGGGAAGGACCTTTGATAGGTGGTCTAAGGAGAAATGCCCCTTAGAGAAAGGCTTAACACAGTCTGGAAAAAAAGGAGGGACCCTCATTCACACGGAAATTTGAGATGACCGCCAACTGAAGTTAAATTGTGGAGAAACTGACCACTTCCTGAAACAGAGAAGCCAAAAACAACAGGATGTCAGGGATAGGGGCTGAAAAAAAGTCTAGATTTCGTTGTCTGGCCCAAATTGAGAATCTTTTGTACTTGCTAGAATATACCTGCTTGGAAGACATTTTTTGAGAAGCTAAGACTATACTCTTCACCACAGAAAAAAGCCTGGACTGGGAAAGGATCACAGGAATTGGAGGAACCATGCAGCTAGACGAAGAGACTGAAGGTCAGGAAGGGGAAGCCCCCAAGGGTGGGAAATGAGATCCGGGGTGGGATTCAATATCCACGGAGGATACTTCAGATAAGACATAAGCAGGGAAAACCACATCTGATGAGGCCAACAGGGGGCAATGACGATGAGAGGGGTCTTCAGGCGACAGACTTTCTGCAAAACTTTGAGAATGAGGGGAGATGGGGGGGGGTACACATATAGGAGCCCTGGCTGCCAATCGTGAAATAGTGTGTCCCTGGGAGACTCTTATGAGGGGGGATCAGGGCAAAGTAACTGCTGCATGTGGTTGATGCAGCAAGGAAGATGCCAATGGTCAAAAATCTGACATGCCACTGACAGATTCAGGGACCACTCATGAGAATTCAAGCGAGGCTTGCTGAGTTGGTCGGCTAACATGTTGCACCTGCTGGGGATGTACACTGCAAGAAGTAAACACCTGGAGGACATCGCCCATTCCCACACTCTCATGGCCTCTCTGCACAAGGGACAAAACAGTGTTGCCCTGCTTGTTGATGTATTAGACCACTACTATGCTGTCAGTTTGCATTGCTATAGTCCTGAGAGGGAGACACTACTGAAAGAATTGCAACATTGGAAGGACTGCTCTCATCTCCAGGACATTTATGTGCAATTTGTTCTCTAAAGAGGATGACATGCCTTGAACTGTCCTGCGAAAACACCCCACCCCCATCCAAAACAGGGGGACACCCGTGTTCACAGTGGCCTTGGGATGGGGAAGACAAAAGGGTCTGCCTAGGACCAGATCTCGAGTTTGAAGCCACCAAGCAAGGTGGTTTCTGCACCTGAGAGATCCTGATGGTCATGGACATGCAGTGAACCACTGCAGGACTCTCACATGATTATCTGGCAAGAGGCACTAGCTGGATAGCAGCCACCATTGATCCTAGCTCCTGCATGATGATAGAGCATCAGCAACTGATGGACCTGGTCCCGAATGAGCTAAACTCTGTGAGGAAGGAGTGCTGCAGTCACTGACACTGTCTAGAAAAATCTCAGTACACTCTAGGCTGAGACACGGAGAAAGATTCGACTTGGAGAAGTTGACAGTAATGCCAAGATTGTGAAAGAGGTGGAGGATAAAGACAGACGCTACAAACAGTTGAAGCCATGTGGGGGCTGTGAGGAGCCAATGGTCCAGGTATGGAAAGACCTGGAATCTTTGCAGTCTGAGATGAGCTACCACCATTGTCTTTGCATTTGGTAAATCACCTGGGGGGCTGTGGTAAGTCCAAAGGGCAGGGCTCTGAACTGGTAGTGATTGGCCCCTAACCAAAATGGCAGGTATCTCCTGGACCATTTGTCGATTTTGATATGATAGTACATGTCCTTGAGAAGCACTGAGCACATCCAATCGTCCTTGAACATAAGAGGCAGAATAGGCTGCACAGTCACCATCCAGAACTTGGACTTCTTGACTTAACGGTTCAGCTCGCCGATGTCTAAAATGGGATGCAGGTCCCTGGCCTTCTTCGGCTCCAAAAGGAAGCGAGAGCAAGTTCCAGACCCTCGTTGTCCTGATGGGACCTCTTGGATGGCTCTTTTTAGAAGATCTTGGAAGTCGAGATAGGCCAACTCCCTTTGGCGGGGTGGAACATCTGGGAGATATTTTGGAATTGGAGGGGAATGAAAAAAGGGTATGAAATAACCCCTGGAAATTATCTTTAACACCCACTGATATGAAGTGATATTTGTCCAGGCTAGTGGGTGAAGGGAGAGTCGTCCTCCAGCTGCCTCCAGGGCAGGACAGCCACACAGCACTTCAGAAGTGCTGAGAGGACTTTCTCCAAGAAGGGTTCTGGGGAGCCATGGTTCTGCGGACCCCCTCTGCCTCTGTGGCGGCATCTCTCATTAAATCCCCCACCCCGGCCAGTAGAAGAGGATTCCTGTGGAGCATCCTGGAAGGGGGACGGAGTCCTGCAGAACCAAAGTGTCTTACTATCCCTCTGATTCTTGGGAAAGGATCATTGGAAAGTAGAGAACTTGATCCCCACCGTGAACAGTGTCGTCCCCTCCTGCTTGCTGCGGGTCAATGTCTCTGACAGAGGGATGAAACAAGGTAGACTTGTTGAAGGGGGCATTAGTAAATGACGTCTTAAAGGTTTCAGCAAAGGCAAAGCCATGTGTGCTGTCTAATGGCAATGCCTGTGCCCGCCACTCGAGAGGTGGCCTCAGATGAGCTGGAGATCAACCACATCGAAGCATTAGCCAGGGAACTTACAGTGGATAGCTTTGGGCAGACCAATTTAAGACTCTTGAGAGGCAGCAACTCTGAAATGCAGGTGGTGAGTTCAGAGACCAAATCCCTTTGAAGCCAGGTAAAATGTACCATGTAGTTGGTTGCTCTCAGTCCGAATGTAGTTGAGGTAAAAACGAGCTTCCCAAAGTGGTCAATCACCCGAGACTCCGTGTTGAGGGGATGGACCATGAAGCTCTGTTCGGCAAGCTCCTTCTTTGCAGCTACTGCCACCACGATGGAATCAATGGGGATGCCCTTACTCCAAAAAGTTTTATCCTTTGGGGGACTAAGAAATTTGTTCGCCTTTTTGGGAACTGGTTTCACTGTGTCCAGTTTCTTCCACGCTTTGTCAGTGATGAGTTCTATGAGCTCATCGGGGGGGGGCACCCAGGTAGAAGATGGGCCCGTCCCGAAGGCCTTCAGGAACACAGATTCCTCTGAACATTTAGACCAACCGCCTCTTTGCTTTAGAATTGCGAGGATGTTCCCAAAGCACACCCCCTCAGACAGAAGTCTGGGGGACCCATCTCCCTTCTCAAACCCATGACCAAAGGGAGGGGACTCTAGAGATGTCCAAGTGCCTCTTCTTGCAAGTCCTCTTCTGAGGGGGCTGCTCCACAGTGGGCTTCGGGGAGACTCTGAAGAGGTGGAGTACCCCGAGTAAGATAATGCCCATCTGAAGGTGCTCACAGGAGGGCTGACCCTGGAAAGATGATGGCTCACTGCCCAAAGTTGGGAGGGGCTGGGAAGGATCTGGAGATGGAGAGAACTGCCAGACGAAGGTAGTCTCCACCGCCCAGAAGGCCGATGGACTGAACTAGACTCCCTCTCCCACGGCCGCAGCCACTATGCAAGAAAGGAGGGGACCCCAACGCAGCACAATCTCCAGACAATATCGCCCGGAGCTGTCCAGCACAGAGGCTCTCAAGGGGAGAGACCCCCCCCCCCGGGAAACTGTGTAGACCTTGTGGGGTCAAGGAGCAGCCAGTTTAAAGGATTGTGGAACAGAGCCCGCCAGACACCCTGACTGTGTTGGAAAGGGAGGGATAACCAACACCATCGGTCCTTCACAGGGAATGCTCCGATCCTGCTGATCCAAATCTGGGTAGGTCGGATGAGGAGAATGAAGTCCCGTGGATGGGGGAGATCACCTGGGAAACTGAGCCAGGGATGGTAGCAAGCCCAACTCAATTTGGGTCTTCAGAAAACTCCTACTCATCATGTCCCTATCTGTGGGGAGCAGACTTCTGGCAGAAACCAAAGAATTTCCCGACCTGTCCAGGGACCTTGACACTGTCCTGCGGCCTCGGAAGGGAGACAGACTCCTATGCCTCGGATCCGAACCTCTGGACCAAGGGAGAGCTATCAATGATTACTGGATCCGTTACAACTTTCAGATACAAAGACTTTTCAGGATCCGATGGTTTAGTCAGCACCGAAGATGAATCCGACAGATGGGCAGGATCTGAAGGCGGCTTACGCAGAGTCAGATCCAAGGGCCTTCAAGGCCTCTAATCCGACAGACTGATCTGAGGGTCGCAACGCAGAAGAGCCTGGATCCGGGGATTTGTGATCAGAGATCCTTGGCTTTTTTGAAGGAGAATCCCTCAAGTAAGAACAGGTCTTCCTTTTGGGATCCACAGGGGGCTTAGAAGGGGAGCCAGAGGCTAGAGGACCCCCCCCCCCATAGCAAGTCCCTTTAACATGAGTTTATTCCTGCGATCCATGAGAGTCATGGGGTTGAAAGTGGCACAAATATCACATTCAACCTCCAGGTGACTCTCTCCAAGGCAATAAACACACTCCTCGTGCAAGTCGGAATGGGGCTTTTCTGACTGCAAGAGGAGTATCTTTAAAAGCCTGAAGGCTTCTCAAACATTTTAAAATAAAGCAAAAAGAACAGGGAACACAAACTACAATAATAAGAGAAAGAAACCCTGACGGAAAGGTAAATTACACTTATCTGAAGTGAAGTCACCTTAGCTATAGGATACACGTCCAGGCGTTTCTGCAGCAAACGAGATCTGGAAGTCGTAGGTCAGCGAGGGATTATGGGAAGGGGAGGAGCTTGAGCTCCAGATCTGTCCTTCAGTTGCCGGCTCAGATCAGAGGACTGATCCAAGACCCATCCATGATGAATAATGACACAGATAGCATCAGATCCATATTTACACACACACACGCACACACACACATATATATATATATATATATATATATATATATATATATATATACACACACACACACACTGTATATAAAACACCTACACATGATTCAAATGTTTTTGTCAAGAAGTGGTTTTGTTGTAAAGTGAAAAATCTAGTGCAGCTGACAGAAAATAAGCTGTTTGGAAATTAACAACTTTTTCTAAAGTGAAAAATCTAGTGCAGCTGACAGAAAACAAGCTCTTTGGAAATTAACAACTTTTTCTCTGAGAGACTGCTTTTCAGCGACAGTTGGGGAATTGGCCTTTCACTACTTTAGTGTAATCTAAGAGTTGTTATATTTGAAGAGTACTGGTTGTGGGAGGTACAGACGGCTTGCCCCCACCCTTTGGCAAAAAAAAAAAAAAAAAAAAATTTTTTTTTAGTTTCATTCCTTTTGTAGTTTGCCATTAGAAGTTTTTTTTTTTTTTTTTACACACGCACATATCTATCTATCTATATATCTATATATATATATATATACACACACACACACACACACATATATATATATATATATATATATAAACACACACATACACAAATATAGTGTGCATGTATTTACACATAGATCTTGTAAAGTCCTGCAGGATACCACAAATGCAGGTATGACAAAAGTGCCAAAACTTTCTTAGTTTTAAATCATATTGAGGTCTGACAGAACTTCTGTAATTCAGAATATAACTGTCTCTCCTTGTGAACAAAAGCTGCCAATGCCATCATCAGAAACTGGCAAATTTATTTCGTGGTTTCTCAACATCTCTTTGTTAAATCTCATTTATCAGGCTTGACAGTTTTACCCCCTCCCCTTTCCTCTAGCTCATCTTACTTGCACCTTTCTTTGACAGAGATGAGTGGGGAAAAACGGATAAAATGACCAAATCATTACAAGTAGTAATGAAAAAAAAATATGCCTATAGCCTTCAACAATCAATTTGTACAGCACTGAATTGTTTACTGAAGTATTGTTTCAAGAGAGGGATTAAAAAAAAAGTTTGAACCAATGAGCAAACAAATAGAGTGATTCACGTCACTGAGTATAAGTATAAAAGAACTAAAGAAAATTGCCTAAGAATGCTGCTCTTGCAGAGCTGCCTTGTGTACCTTTCAAGAATACAGGAATGAAGCAGGTCAGCCAACAAAAAGGAAACAGTTGAGTAAGCTGAACTTACCATAACAGTACACGTTCAAAATGGACAATCCTGCAGTAGCCTTAGCTATACGGGTCATATCCTGCCAACGATGTAACCTCAGGTCAGTCAAATTGACTGGTTCAAATGAAGCAAGTGTTAGCTTCTCGAACACAAAATTAAGATTCCCAAAAGAGGGGCCACTGCTTTTCTTGCCAGTTATGCAAAACCGCTTTTGAGAACATTTTTGGCATGAGACTGCATCAAAAGATGAGGATGCATAGGCAGACATGGTGAAATGGCCACCAAATTAACCTTGATAAAGGAGTAATAAAAGGTCACAGGATAGTAACTTACACAAGCACTGCAAAACCAAAAAACTAGCACCAAATGGGTGCAGGCTATGTTGCTGGCACCAGCTCCAAACCTCTTCTATTTACTGATATATATTATCTTCTATTAGCAGGCCTTCTTGCCTCCATTAGTACTTGCTGCACATCCTCAGTAAACAGTTGCCTAAAAGGAATTAAAGCTCTATCATCAAGGCAGTCAACTGAAAAAGACTGATGTCAGGGTGTTTCAAACACCCCTGTTCTTATTTGAATAGATCCAGTCCGTGAGGAAGCTTGTGGTAGTTGACCCTGGACATTTTCAAAAGAAGGGAGAAACACATTTGCCTGGGACAGAAGTCAAAACAATGATCTGGGGGATTCCATCTGAATCTTCAGACATACCATGGATATTAGTGGAAAGGATGAAGAGCATACAGGAACATTCCTGTCCAAGGAAAAGAAAAGGCATAGTCTTCCAGGCCTTACTGCACGGAGTCCTGGAACAGAATCTTGCCAGTTGCTTGTTCAGGCAGAGGAGAGAGAGACCTACTTGAATTCCTCACAGGTGGATCAAATCTTGGAATATCCCCGATCTAGTTCCCATTGGTGAAGGTCTGCTGTGGTCCTACTCTGCTTGTCTGTTAACAAAAGTTTTGTTCTGATGGAATGTAGAATACCTGTAGAGTGAGACTGTGCTGTGAAGCTATATCCCAAGGTAGGATGGCTAGTCTGCAAAGGGGATATGACCTGGTTCCCAATTGCTTGCTGATGCAATGCATGACTGTGGTATTATCTGTAACCACTTGATGAGGTCTTGTGGACCAAAGATTATTCAGAGTGTTGAGTGCCTTGATCAGGACAAGCATCTCCTTGATATTTATGTGCTTGCATCTGTCCATGGTGTTCCACACCCCTAGCATTTTATCCCTCCTGCGGCTGCTCCCCAGGAAAGTCCAGAGAGTCTGTAGTGACTGACTGTATTGGAGCAGGTAGGAAGAAGGGGAGGAACTGGAATTAAGGATATGTTGTCTCCACCAAAAGATTTCTCCGCTGACAAATTGCAGTACTGGGATTTGAAAAGATAAAAAAGTGTTGAGACTTCCATGACGGCTGCGCTTTGAGTAACAGCTCATTTCTAGCTCTCCAGTGTGAAAACAAACTCAGCAAAGGCAGCCAGTAGACTTGTATTTTATGGGTGGGTTTCACTGACTGGCTGGTAAATGCACTGCCTGGATGCTAGGAATAAAGAAATGCAGAGGACCTGGGGGAAATAAACAGCTACAAGAAGTGAGGAAGAAACACTGACTGGTGAAGGTTCTGCAGCTGTTCAGCTGCAGTCAGACTTTACGTACAATACCCTACAGGAAGATAGAAGACAACAGCATACAGACCTGGTTAGAATGAACGGAACACTGATGGAGTGGATCGGCACAAAAAACAAAAGGCTGGAAAACATGGAAGAAGCTTTAAACAGATATTCACATGAGATGATGGGTTTGCTGGAATCAGAGGTCGAAGTGAGGAGGGGGGATGGCTGTGTGTGGGACTGCTCAGAAGGAGATGTTTCAAGAGCTGTAGAAATTAGTGGACGGAGCACAAAGGGAAGGCCTGAGATTTTCAGCTGTACCAGAAAGGCTGGAGGAAACAGATTGTGTTAGCTTTGTGAAATCACAGAAGTGCAACTGGACAGATATTCCACAGCAGGAGTTGCTGGCTGAAGGGGCACATCGTGTGTTTGCTCCAAACCTGGCTATCCGAAAGCAGCCTAGACAATTAATAGTGGGGATGCAATCCTACCGGCATGGAGAGTTGATTCTGGCAAAACTGTGGCAAAAGGACAAGTACTGGGGGTGGGAGACAGTTGAGTGTTTGTGGAAAATGACTGCTCGTTGTGCATCAGACAAAGGAGAAGCAGGTTTGTTCCACTATTCAGGGAATGTCGAGATGCAGGTGTGGGTTTCAAGCTGCTGTGCCTAGCTGTCTTTGGTGTATTCTTCCCTGGAGGGGACAAGGTCACTTCTCGATGGAGTACATGCTAAGGGGGAGGTGCAGAAGACTGTTCAGCAAGGGGTGGGCTGTGAAACAAGAGGAGATTCTGCTGCTGCTTCTTCTGGTAGTGAAGACCAAAAATGGACTGCACCTGTGAAACCTTTTCAAAATTTTCAACGGAAAATGCTCGAGAGAAGGAAGGGAGCACGAGAGTTGACTAGAATTGAGAGTACATTGGAAATGAAGCAGAGACAGGATTTTGGAGATGAACAGTAACAAAACCAGTAACTTAATATGGGATTACAATGCAATAATTATATTTGTGAAACGCAACAGAACAAGAAAATCTGGAAATATTAGACTTTTTCAGAATCTGTTGGACTTCTGGGGGACTCTAAAGCATATGCCCTACTTCATATGTCATTAATGCTTGGAAAAGTGTTTTGGGGAGGAGAAGAAGAGGGAGAAAGTTAAGTAAAGATTTTTTTTCCTTAATACAATTTTGTGGCATGTGGTCTTTTTTACATGCTACAAAGTAAACCTTTTTTCAGGTATTTGTAAGTGTAATGTGGGACTGTAAACACGCGCTGCTGTTTCTTTTTTTTCTCTTTTCTTTCTCCCTTCTTTCTTTTTGCTCAGTTTTAAGAAAAGTAGACACTACAATGTAAAAAAAAACTAGTTAAAAATCATGATAAAATAGTAATGCTTTTTCCTCATTCTTGCATGTGGGATAGGCTGGATTACAGACCTTAGATTGATTTGGTAACCAGTTTTAAGAGACAGCAAGTAAATGGAAAAAGAACATTAAATTATCGTGATGCTTTTTTCTGGCAAATACATGTATGCTCAGTAACAATTCAGCAGCTGGTCTTCAGGTTTCCACAGAAATAATCTGATAAACTGAAACTGGCTGCCTAGTTCTCATGTCTCCCATGGAGATAATCTGAAAGTAGCTCCAGTCTGCTGGAGAGTGATTTGCTGGGGAAAAAAGGAGAGAGAGTGACTAGGAGATAATGTTCTCTGAAAGCATTCAGGGGTTTTCCCAAGCTAGCTAATGTTCTCTGAAAACATCCAAGGATTTTCCTAACTGGGAGAGCTATAAAGTTAAACCCAATCAGCACTTAGTAGAAGCACAGGCTGCACCATGCGACTTACCATGGACATCCTTTCATTTAGGTTAACTCACGTCTATGAGTGTGGCCGTCAATTTGGGACTTTTGTTTCTATCAGGAGGGTAAACCTTCAATATTTGAAGGTGTGCATAGTTTTGCGTGTTGGTATTAAGTTCATAGGTTTTAGGGGATATTGGGGGTGTGCTTTTTTTTTTTTGAGGGCTTTCAATAAAAACAAAAAAATTTAGGAGATGTGAAATAGGTTTAAATGGATATGCCAAGAAACAACTGTATAAAAGTTCAGCCTGCCAAACAGTATATGCATGTAACAGAAAAGATGGAACCACATGTTATACGTAAAAAGGTGGGAATAACTTTTTAATACAATGATGCTTTCTTTAAATGTCTTCAAATGTAAATGGCCTCACAGATGAATACAAACAAGAAAGATTAGTGAACTATATTAAAAAAATGTAGAGTGCAAATATTTATGTTACAGGGGGCACACTTAGAAACGAACATGTGTATTTGATAAAGAAAGGTATTCAGGATGGTTATTCAGCAGAATACCTGGAACAAAGGAAAGGAGGAGTGCTTATATTAATTGCAACAGGAAGTCCAACAGTGATAGAAGAAGATAAGGATAATGACAGATTTATAGTGATAAGGGTCTACTGGCAAGCAGGGGGAGGATTACGCTGGCATTTATTTACATTCCACCTAAAACTGCTAAAATGGAGCTTAAGAACATTCTGGGAGAAAATCAGTTTTCAGCAAGGAATATTACTTGTAGGTGGGGACTGGAATTTGATTTACAGCACTGAAGATGTGTCGGGGGGGGGAAGAGAAGGGAAAATATAACAAAGGAGAGTACATTTATGAAGAAATGTATGAAAATATTTGGCATGGAAGATGTGAATTCCGTAACAGAAGTTTGACGTGAATTTATATATTACTCCCCAAGATATAAAAAATGGGCTAGGTAGAATTTACATTTCACAGAAACGTGCATTTAACTGAAGGTCTTGATACTCACCCAATACCCATTTCAGATCACGTGCCAATACCTAAAATAAAAGCAGAGTATAAGAGACATTGGCGCTTTCCCACCTATCTGTTGAAAAGAAAGGAATTTAAGGAATGGGTAGTAGAGATTATTCAGGAGCTGTTAGAAACAACATTTATTCTGAAAATATAGCTAGGGAGTGGGATAAAATAAAGGTGGAGTTTAAAAATAGGGTGGAAATTAAAGTAACAAGAATTATTTAAAGGTACTGACAAATGTTAAAGTAATGCAGAATATGGGGAATCTCACAGAACAAGAGGAAGATCAACTGCAGAATGCTAAGCAGAAAATAAGGGATTACCTCGATAACACACAAGATTAGAAAGACTGTTAAGCAACTGTTTTTTGATAACAATAGAGCACAAAAACCTTAGCGCAATGACTCCGGCAACAGAAAGTAGAAAGGGCTGTCACCAAACTTAGGGAGCCTATAACAAGGAAGGTAACAAGAGATCCTGTATCAGTATTAGAAATATTTGGGAAATTCTATGACAGTCTATATACAGCAGTGAAATATGAAAATCAAGAAAAGATACAAATGGAAATGTTTATGGAAGGACTAAATATGCTACGGTTAGAGGTAGATGAGGATCAATTACCAATGGTCAAGATAGGAAGAGATGAGATAACAATTGTGATGCATAACCAATCCACAGGAAAGTCCCCAGGAATCAATGGTATTCCTCTGGAAGTTTGGAAGCTAGGAGGGGAAAAAAATGATAAAGATCCAGAAGGTTTTGTTTAACAGTACCTTAAGAGGAGAAGTACCACCATCCTGGAAGAAAGCAGTGGCAGCTGTAATACCTAAAGAGGGTAAAGATCCATCAGTTCCAGCTTCATACCGGACCCCATTTCAATGCTAAACTATGATTATGAAGTGTTCATGTCTATAATGGCTAAAAGAATAGCAAAAGTAATGCCAAAACTGATAGATATGGATCAATGTGGTTTTGTGGAGGGGAGGCAAACATTTCACATTAACACAACATGGATGATCCAACAGGAAGCAGAATGTAAGAAAGTACTATTGTTGCTGGTGGGTCTTGATGCAGAGAAGGCATCTGACACAGTAAGCTGGGACTTTATGAGCAGGGCAATGGAAGCATTTGCATTTCCTGAAAAAATTATAAGGTTGATTAGGAGGATATACAAGGGATCATCAGCAAAAACTGAAGTGGGTGGGGTCCTCTCTGATAATTTCTGCTTCAGCAGAGGAACCAGGCAGGGGTGCCCTCGTTCCCCTTTATTATTTGCATTATATTTAGAACCATTGCCAAAGAAAATATGGGACTCAAATTCAAGGATATAATTGGTGTGGTAGTCAAGAAAAGCTGGCTTTATTTGCAAATGATATTATTTTATACCCGACAAAACCAGACAAATACATTACAGTGTTGTGGAACATTTTGCGACAGTTTCAGATCTTTTTGGGATACAAAATTAATGAAGCTAAAACTAAGGCAATAGCAGTAAATTATGTACCCACCCATGAACTGTTTCTAGGAATACCCATATTTATAGGGACATGATAAAATGAAACATTTAGGAATATGGATTAAAAATTATTCTAGTGTGCAGCTAAAGATATGTGAGAAGAGACTAAACAAAAAAAAAAAACAATATAAAAACTGAGAAAATGGATGCTCTGTTATATGGATCTGGACAGTAAGATACAACCAGTTAAAATGCTTTTAGTCCCTTTAGTCTTGTACACAGGTCATGCATATTTTTATCAACCAGAAGAGAAGTTGTGGGGGTAGCAATTAAGAAAGAGCTGCAGGACTTTATCTGGGAGGGGAAGACGGCAAAAGCCAAGTGGGATAAGACTATTCTTCCAGTAGAACAGGGAGGATTGGGATTGCTCAATTTGAAGAGGTATTTCAGAGCTACACAGTTAAAGACTCCTGTACACAGCACAGGCAACAAACTATAATTCACAGTTGAAAGGGATGATGAAACAGGGGGTTAAGTTCAAGAACAGAGGATAGACTGGGATTTTGGATGCAGGCCTTTAAGGAGAACAAGAAAAATCATACAGAATATTAAATCCATACAGTAGCAATAAGTATTCAAGAATTAAACTGACAAGGGAATGGAGAAAGGAGATTCTGCCAATAGGGATGACTGAAATTAGGGAAACAGACAATAGGGGGCTGGAATTTACTGGAGAAAAAGTACAGTTTTGTACCTACCATAAATGTAGATGTCCGAATTGGATAGCATCTGCAGTCATAACAACTGGGTTGTCCTGTCGTCAGGCAGCCCTTCAGTCGGCCGGATTCCAAAGTCCGGGTCCGGCTTCGGCTGATGTCGCACTTCACCCGACGTCATCTCTGTTGGTCTTCGGGTATAAAAGCATCAGCCGACGCCATTTTCTTCAGTGTTTCTTGCCCCAGATGCCAGAAGCCCTATAGAAGGCTAAAAATTTTGGATAGATGCCAATGTTTCCAAAAGATAGAGGTAAACACAAAAATAAGCATGTATGTACATAAATACAAACAAATACACCATGAAAGAAATCCCCACTAGCTAGCTATTAGAAGGGTAAACACCCTAGGAGTACCACAGAGGGAAGGAGGGAGGGTAATCCTGACTGCAGATGCTATCCAATTCGGACATCTACATTTATGGTAGGTACAAAACTGTACTATGTCCTTCATGGATGCATCTGCAGTCATAACAACTGGGTAGAATACCATAGCCAACTAGGGAGGAGGATAAAAGTAAATTATGGTGTGTTTAGGATCCCTTGCAGAACAGCAGTGGCAAACCCTGCTCGGGATCTGGAATATAGAGGTAAATTATAATGCTTGGCAAATGTATGCACGGAGGTCCAAGTAGCCGCCTCAATAATGTCTTTGGTAGCCACTCCTCGTAAGAAGGCTGTGGTAGTGGCTGTTGCCCTTGTAGAATGAGGTCTTATGTTCTGTGGAATTGGATTTCCATGGAAGGAGTAACAGAATCGTATGCAATTTCCTATCCATTTGGAGATTGTCTGTTTGGAAATAGCTTTTCCTTCCCTTCCTGTTGCATAGGCTACGAGAAGTTGGTCAGTCTTTCTGCTATTTTTTGTTCTGTCCAAGTAGTAGCGTAGCTGTCTATGTACATCCAAGGTATGCAGTATTCTTTCCCCTCTGTTTTGTGGGTTGGGAAAGAAGGTAGGCAGGTGGATTGCCTGGTTTAAAGACACTCTGGATACCACCTTAGGCATAAATGTAGGATTAGTCCTCATGGACACTCTATCTTGGTGGAAGATTAGAAAGGGTTGCACTGCCATTAAGGCCTGTAGTTCTGAAACCCTCCTTGCTGAAGTAATTGCAGTAGGAAAGCAGTTTTCCATGACAGGTGTTGTAGGTCTGCTGTTGCTGCTGGTTCAAAAGGTGATAGTGTCAATTTTTCTAGCACAAAGTTCAAGTCCCAAGCTGGCAATGGTGGTTTCCTTGGATGTTTTACATTCTTGATTCCTCTGAGGAACTGCCTGAGCAAAGGGTGTGAAAAAACAGGTGGATCAAAGCTGTATTCTGCTGAAATAGCTGATGCATGAATCTTGATGGAGGAGTAGGACAGGCCTGAATGAAGTAGTTCGCCAGATACTCCAGAATGTTAGGCATATCTATGTTTGATACATCTTTTCCTCTTTCAGAACTCCAAATGACAAACCTTTTCCATTTCCCAGCATAATTCCTTCTAGTTGAAGGCCTGCGTGCTTCAAGAATAATGTCTTTAACTCTTTGTGAAAGTTCTGTATTAGCAGCTGCTATGTGATGTTCCATGCAGTCAGTTGCAGCGTTTTAGGTTTGGATGCATGGTGCTGAAGTTGTTCTGAGTTAGCATCAAAGGCATCAGGGAATTGGCCACATATTGTTCCGAGACATGCTCCTCAGCAGTGGGTACCAATGCTGTCTTGGCCAGTTTGGAGCTATCAGGATTATCCTTGGACGTTCCTCCTTGATTTTTAGTAGTACTTTGTGTATCAAGGGAAGAGGTGGGAATGCATATGCTGTTAGGCCTTTCCAGCTGAAGGAGAGCGAGTCCACTTTCCATGCTAGTGGGTGGAATGTCCTTGTGCAGAATTTTTGAGCTGGTGATTGAGAGGTGATGCGAATAGATCTATCTGAGGCATTCCCCATTTCTTCGAGATGGTCTTGAAGATATCCGGGTGCAGCTGCCATTCGTGGGCATCCGATGTGGTCCTGCTTAACATATCTGCTAGAGAGTTTTCTTTCCTGGCACAAATATTGCCTGTAACTGGATGTTGTAGCTGAGTGCCAGGGTCCACAGCTCCAAAGTCATTCTGCATAGGGGGTAAGAATGAGTGCCTCCCTGTTTGTTGATGTACCACATGACTGTGGTGTTGTCTGTCCTTATCATCAAGTGGTCCTCCTTGAGAAATGGTCTGAACTTTTGGATTGCCAGTTTTACTGCCAGCATTTCTTTTAGGTTGATGTGCAGGTGAAGTTGGTCCTGTGTCCACAATCCTTGTACGCATTTGTCCAGCATATGCGCCCCCCATCCTAGGTCTGAAGCATCTGTTGTGATGGTCTGGCTTGCTTGACCCTTGCGAAAGGGCAGGCCTGGGTTTGACTGGCATGCCTGAGCCCACCATAGGAACTCCTGTTTTAAGCATGGTATTAGTGGGATTTCCGTTTCTAGGCTGTGTCTGTGTTGGGACCATAAATTCTTTAGGTACCACTGTAGTTTTCTCATATGTAGTCTGGCAAATGGAACCAAGATTATGCATGATGTCATGAAACCCAAGGCCTGCAGTACCTTTCTTGCTGTTAACTTGTTCAGTTTTGTTAGTGCCAAGAAGTAAAGAGGGAGTTCTTTTGTTTTTCTGTAGTTAGGAATGCCATTTGTCTTACTGTGTCCAATTCCGCTCCCAGGAAAGTCCTTGTCTGGGATGGTATCAGTCTTGACTTTTGTAAATTGACTGTGTATCCCAGTGCTTGAAGCAAGTAAATGACCCTTTGTAAATCTGTTGTCAGCTTGCTTTTGTTGTCTCCTTGTATCAGGCAGTCGTCCAGGTATGGATAAATTTGAATTCCCTGTAGTCTGCAATGGGCGATTACTGATGCCAGGCATTTTGTGAATACTCTGGGCAGTAGATAAGCCAAAGGGCAATGCTGAGAATTGATAGTGCTCTGATCCTGCAAGAAATCTGAGGTATCTTCTGCAGATTGGTTGAATGGGGACGTGCAGGTATGCCTCCTTGAGATCTAGAGTTACCAGCCAACACTCCTTGCCCAGCATGGGAAGAAGTTGCTGTAGGGTCAGCATTTTGAATTTTGGGACAATGATGTAAGTATTCAGGGTGGACAGGTCTAGAATTGGTCTCCAACTTTTGTCCTTTCTTGGAACTAGGAATAGTCTGGAGTAGAACCCCTTTCCTTGCTCTGCTGTTGGCACTTTCTCCACAGCTCTCATGTTTGCTAACTCCATTATCTGTTGTAGAGCCTCTGTCTTTTGATTTGGAGGTAGATTTGGCATTCTTCTTTTGTCTGGTAAAGTGTGGAAGTGGAACCGGTAACTTTGATCTATGGTTCGTAAAATCCACTTGTCCTTTGTTATGTGGTGCCAGTTTTTTGAAAATAAGGTTAGCTTTCCGCCTAGAGGAGCTGCTATTTGTTCCCTGGTAGGCGGGTTTAGGATTAAGTCACTGTGGCTGTGTTGATGGAGTGGCAGGTGTTGAGTCTGTGCCTCTGTTGTTACCTTGCCACTGTCGTCCTCTGTAGGCACCTCCTCTGGATTGGTTTCTGCCTCTGGAACGTCTATTCCTGCCCCTTTGAGGTCTTGTGGAGTCAGGAAAGGACCAATTTTTGGCAGGCCAGTTCCTGCTAAACCTTGGGGGTTGAACCTGCAAGAAATCTTTAACTGTATGGACTGATTTTGCCTTTTCTTCCATTTTCTTCATAACCTGCTGGGCAGGTGTACCAAACAAACTTGTTTTATCCATAGGAGCATCTAGCAATTTAGATTTAACATGATCCGGTAAAGCTTGCTCCTTTAGCCATGCATGCCTTCTAATTACAGTGCCAGTCATGGCTGATCTAAATGAAGCCTCCAGTGCATCATAGCCACATTTTAAAGAATGGTTACTAACTTGCTGTATGTTATTTACCATTTCTAATACATATTTCTTATCAAGAGATTCATCAGTGGTTAGCTTTTAGTTAACTGATCAAGCATAAACTCTTGGTATTGTATCATGTGAAACTGACAGTTTAAAGCTCTAGCTGAGAGAGTGGCTGAAGTGTAAACCTTTTTACCCCATCTGTCTAATGACCTTGCTTCCCTTTCAGAAGGAACAGGGTTTTTAGCTATGGTCGCGGCTACTGCCTTGGGACCCTGGGAAATAGTTTCGGGGTCTGCAAGAGGGGCCTTGTAAAGGTGGTGATGAGTATCTGGCACCCTGTAAAATCTGTCTGGTTTGGCAGGGGCTGGGGTAAAGAATCTGGAGCGGAGCAGACATCATTGAAAGCATCATCCACCACAGAGAGAACAGGAGGTATAGCTAAGGGCCTGTGCTGTGGAAGGTGCAAAAGGTCCTAAGTCTTTTCCTGGAGTCTGAAAAATCCTGTTGCTGCCATTGGAACTGTTCTCGCATGGCATGCAAGGTTTCCCCAAAGGAGAATTCTTCTGGTGGGGAAGCAGCTGGAATGGATTCTTCAGCATCAGAATCTTCAAAATTGGAGAAAGGAGCCTCTGGCTGGTCAGTTATGTCTGATTCATCAGCAGAATCATCAGAGGACACTGGCTCATGGGGCTCTGCCCTAGGTCTCTTCTCTGGGGGCTGAGAGGCCCTGTCTGGGTGAGATTGAGATCCTCTAATTAATGAAATTAAATCTTCTGCCAAAGTAAGCATTTGAGAACTGGAAGAGGGCCTGGTTGAGCGGGGTTTAACAGGCACTGTTTTAGTAGTCTTGGCTGCTTTAGCCCTGGCGAAGGCCTTAATGGACATGGCTGCTGGAGGCCTAGCAGCACCACGTTCTGGGGTAGAGACATCCAAGGGAATGGTGTCTGATAAGTCAGTGGTAAGCACCGTAGTGGGTAAAATTTCTGAGGCCGATTCAAGAGTGTTAGCAGGGACCTCAGTTGTAGAGATAGATTCAGCTGTATTTTGATCAGTTTTCTCGGTTTCGCCGAAACCGAGACACTCATGTTTGCTTAACCATGGTTTCGGCCGAAACCACGGACCGCGAGTGTCGGTCTTTTCTTTGCGTTTTTTGGCAGAATGCGTAGTCGGAGGATCCGACGGCATAATGTACGCAAAATCAGAACCGAAAAACTGCTCTGCAAACTCCGACCGACGTCTAAGCGTTCGTCGGTTGAAAGAAGCACAGGACGAACAGGCTGCTACGTCGTGGGCTGGGCCTAAGCAAGGCAGGCAGTAAGAGTGGAAATCTTTATGAGGTATTTGTTTCCCACAGGTTAAACAATTATTAACTTTTTCTGACATCGGCTGAGGCAAGAAAGAGTCCCCAACGGGGTACTTAGCTTTAGAAGTCTTCGAAGTAGTATTCGGTAGAAGTAATCTCTGGATCCGACCGACCGGCACTTGCGAACAGCTTCTGCTTCGGGCGCCACGCGGCAAGAAAGACTGAAGAAAATGGCGTCGGCTGATGCTTTTATACCCGAAGACCAACAGAGATGACGTCGGGTGAAGTGCGACATCAGCCGAAGCCAGACCCGGACTTTGGAATCCGGCCGACTGAAGGGCTGCCTGACGACAGGACAACCCAGTTGTTATGACTGCAGATGCATCCATGAAGGACATCTGGCAAAGGAACCAAGGTATTGGGAGCAAATAACTAGAGAAGGAAAGATGACAGACTGGGAAGACACCAAGAATTTATTTGGACTGCAAGTTAGAGACTGCCTTCCCTATCAGGGATTAAGAGTACAGGAAAACAGAAAGAAATGGGCGGGGGGATGGTTCTAAACAAAAGAACAGCACTGGTTGAGTTTTTAAGAGAATCTAGAAGAGAAGCTGCCATTAAAAACGGAATAATTAGCAAAGCATATAAAATATTGCATGATAACTATAAAAATCAATCAGAGGAGGTTAAAAAGGATTGGGAAAAGAGAATGGATAAGCAATTCACAAAGAAACAATGGGAGGATATACTTATGTCTCCCAAATATGCAAAAAATCTAGAATATTTAGGATTTTTGCCTGGAAATGTTTACATAGATATTTTTATACACCATGTAGACTCCAGATAATTTTTCCTCAGACAGATGGCAAATGTTGGAGGTATAAAGGGGAAGAAAGAGGTAATTGGGAACATATTTTCGGGCAGTGTGGTGAGTTGGCAGAGTAAGGATTCCCTGCATGATGCACTGTCAGAGATGATAGATGGGCAGATTGATCTGATGAGGGAGATGATTTTTCTGAGCTATGATACAAAACTGGAATTGCATAGACATGGTAAGGCCTTGCTATATCTAATAATGTCAGCTGCCAAAAAGGCAATTACTAGAAAATGGAAATCAAACTCTAAACCAACTATACTGGTAGTAGTGAATATAATAACAGAGATAAAACAACTGGAACGGAGATCTTTACAAAAGGGTAGGAGCAAATTACACAGGAAAAAATGGGAATTGTGGGAACAATACATCCAAGGGAGGAATGAGGTTTAAATTGCGCCAGGATCTATATGTAATGTTTGAGTGGGAAAGATTTGATAGTTTATAAGTAACATATAATGTTTGCAACTGGGAGTGTCAGCATGGTTTGTGATGTAAAATACTTGCAACTAGGATTGTCTTGGTGTGGTTTGTTTTCATTTATACAAAATGCACAATTGCCTATGTAGTAAGTGATGGTTTAATAAAGATGTGTCTTGTTTAAAAAAAAAAAGGCAGGAATTCAATAATTTATGTAATATTGATTAGATTACATGATGTACAGCAATATATGTTAAGTATAATTTTTATGTTAATATAGTTTGATTACTTCTATTCTTCTTCTTCTCCTTTCGGCTTTTCCCGGTTAGGGGTCGCCACAGCAGATCATCGGTCCGCACACAGGATTGGCAGTGAAGTTTTACAGTGTCGAGTTGCCAGCCCGGCGCCCAACCTTCCATAGAAGGCACACACACACTCACACCTAGGGCCAATTTAGAGTGTCCAATCCACCTACTGCATGTCTTTGGGATGTGGGAGGAAACCGAAGCACCCGGAGAAAACCCACGCGACCACAGGGAGGACATGAGTTTGATTACTTCTATATGAATGTAAAATTAGCTGTCACAAGTGATAATTCAATAAAGGTGTTGGGGGGGGGGGGGGATAAAAGGTATTGAAGACGGGACCAAAAATATTTCATATACCACTGTATCTTTTTCACGTGGACTCTTGTCAGGAGTATCATGAGAATCTGATGCCATAAGACCCAATATCTTGAGTTATTCCCTTGCAGTGACGAAAATCCGAATGGAAAACCTTAGACATATATCTAAACAAAGATGTATTTTTCTTCCTGTGGAAGAAAAGCTTTTTGAACGGAGGTGTTTACTTGACATCCCAAAAACCCAATCCTATGAGAGAAAGTCCAGAAAGACTTTGAATGTTCTCTTGGAATTCCAGTTTGTGTAAGAGATCTTAACCAAAAAAAGAGAGCGAGCAACACTTTGAAGGAGACCTCTGCAAAGATAAGCAACTTGTGTAAATGTGTAAAAATGTAGCTAATAATAAAATAAACGAGAACTGCAATGTTAAGCACTTTTATTACAACACAATAGACCATAAACGTAAAGCTTTTGGGTACAATCCATCAGAATGATTGCATCCAAAAACTTTACGTTTATGGTCTATTGCGTTGTATTAAAAGTGCTTAATGTTGCAGTTCTCGTTTATTTTTTGTTTGTACTATACATTGTTCTGCTTCATCATGCTCTTTCCTCCTCTCACCTTTGAACAACTGGATTACAACTGCCATGAAGTGAAACACACGGAACTAATTCTTGCCAAACTAAAACTTAACTCCAACAAACATATAACTGTTGCAGGTGGCGGGTCTATATTACATCACCGAACACTTAAAAAAGCAAACGGTGATTAATTGACCCCATGTAAGCAATTTCGAACTGTCAGAACAGCGATTTTTTTCCTAGGGAAAAAAATCATTGCACCCCCCCCCCCCACACACCCCCCTACTTAAATATACCAACTCAGAGACTGCACTACAGTGCCGAAAACGGGAAAGAATCCGCTTAAAAGTCGCTTCGATATTTTGTCATTTCAGGCTTTTGAGTTCGACCAAGACGCATTCTTCGTCTTCTAATAGGGAACCCAAGCGGCTATATCCCACCAGGCAGTAACATTACAATTATGGAAAACCTGCTCAACTGGATCTCCAACTCTTTACCACAAGAAACCATACTATTAGGAGACTTCAACATTGACTGTCTTAACTGCTCTAACCATAATCCATTCAGCCACATTAACCTCCACGGATTTACCCAAATTATATCTACCCCAACCAGAACAGATAAAACTTCCAAACGTGAATCCATTCTAGACTGGATACTGTTATCTGACCCCACTCTAGCACAGCAATCAGGATGTCTCCCTGATAGTCTAAGGGACCATCAACCATCCTTCCTAATTAGAAATAGACCCCAACACATTAACCAACCCATTCTCAAAGTCGTTCGCAATAAAAAGACCTTTAAACCTACTAACTTCATAAATGCACTAAAAAAGCTGCAATTGGACACCCCTAAAACAACTTCCTCTAGATGAAGCCGTAAATTATTTCAACTCTACCTTTCTTAAAACCTTAAATCATCATGCTCCAGCCCGAACCATAAGAATAAAAACAAATTATGTCCCATGGCTAACTAAAGATATCAAAATTACAATGAGAGACAAAGCTTGGACCCAATATCATAAAAACAAAGCTACCAATCACAGACAAGTATATTTAGAACACTGTAATAAGGCTAAAAAACAAATTAAATTAGATACAAGCAAGTACTACAAAACCATGCAAGACGAACATGCTCACAACCCTAAACAATTCTGGGCCATAATAAATGGTATAATGCATCCAGGAAAAGCCTCCACTCCAACCCCAGTACTACCAAACAACCAGAACAATATTCCCCACTCAATTTAACAAATTATTTACCAAAACAGTTCATATTCTTGCACAAACCCAAAACACCACTAGCTGCCCCACAACAGCATGTTCCCCTACTCAACCAAATACAAAACAAAATAATGATACATCCAGCTTTTCCCTACACCCTGTAGCCACAAATGTAATCAAACTCCTAAAAAAAAAAAAATCAAACCAACCACACTAGCAGCTGACTATCTACCTGCAGATTTCCTTCAAATAGCAGCAGAAGCAATAGCATATCCTGTATCCATGCTCATAAATGGATCACTAGCAGAATACAAGGTACTCACCTTATGGAAAACATCACATATTATTCCACTACACAAAGGAGGTAAATCCTTGGAACTCGCCAACTATCGCCCTATCGCAATCCTATCAACTTTATCAAAAATATTACAAAAAGTTGTCCACTACCAGCCACTGTATTACCTCCTGGAAAATGACCTACTGACCTACTCTCCAAATCGCAGCACGGCTTTAGGCCCTCACACAGCACCACCACAGCACTGCTATCGTTCACTGATATAGTTAACCACCGTAAAAACAAGGGACTATTTGTATCTTCCATATTCTTAGACTTATCAAGCCTTTGAAATGGTAAACCACAGCTTTCTACTTCAAACTCTTTCTAACCTGAACTAAAGCTCCTCCTCTATATCTTGGTTCACTAGCTACTTATCAGACTGGCAGCAAGTGATCCTTTGGCTAGACCAGCTGTACCCTCTACTACCAGTATCCACAGGAGTCCCCCCAAGGGTCTATCCTAGGCCCACTGCTGTTCTCACTATTTACCAGCCAAATCTCTTCTTCCTCACCCACCACATCCATCATACAATATTGTAGATGACACAACCCTTATATCTGCTGCCCCTACCTTGACAGAACTCCAAACCTTAACCCAAAATAGCTTTACTCTAGCCGAAACATGGTTCAACATTAAACTTATTCTTAATCCCAAAAAAAACAAAATGAATTATTTTTGGTCCCGGGCGACCCCCTTCCCTAAACAATAATTTCACTATTAACTCTAAGGACAACATCCAAATCACTCCTACTACACACACTAAACTGTTAGGTGTTGAAATAGACAATAACCTAACATTTGACATCCATATAGCTCAAACTATCAAGAAAGTAAACAAAAAGCTAGGGCTCCTCTACAGAAATGATCAGTTTATGACCAAGCAAACCAAAGCAGCCATCGCTAGGACACATCTCTTATCCATCCTTCTCTATGCTTCCCCTGTCCTTACACATCTCCGCCAAAATGATCTAAGCAAAATGGAATCTTGTTGCAACAAGATTGTCAAGTTTGCTACTGAAGCCTTTTACAGATCACACCACTGTCTTGCCCTTAAGCAGCTCAACTGGCTTGAACTGCCTCAACTACTACTACTCAATTAACTCTCAATAGCCCACAAGCTCGACTACCTTCCAAAAAATACCCCAGCACTCCAGCATCTAATCCAGCCTCGCACTTCAATGAAAGCCTTGAGATCCAGTAGCCAAAACCTCATAAATGTCATTAAACATAAAAAATGATGCTGGTAATGCTCTTTTTGCTTGCACTATTGCCAGGACCTGGAACTCACTACCAAGCCAAATAACCACAACTTCATCTAACACTCAATTCAAAAAGCTCCTGAAAACCCACTACTTGAATAACTGGATTTGCCCGTGCTACTCCCCTGGTTAACTCTCTCACCAGTGCACTGTTCTAATATAACTTGGGGACTACACCTTAAATTTTCCCTGGAAATTCTGATAAACATTTCCCACAAATAGCTAAATATTAGATAATTAACCATTACTTAAAAAAAAAAAAAAAAAAAGGGGGTTGCTATCTGAATGCCTAATATTATGTTCTTTATTTTTCTTAACTTGTAAAACTGCACATTATTGTATAGAAAGTTGGACATTGTTATTGTGTTTATTAGATGTCTACAGCTGTTTATGTCTGTACAATTTTCCTTGTATGTAAGGTACTTGGAGTTTTTCTCCATGGGCCTCCACTTGCTAAGTGTTTATTAGATGTCGAGCCGTTTATGTATGTAAAATTTCCCTGTATGCAATGTTCTTGGAGCTTTTCTCTCCGTGCCTCCGCATTAAATGGATCTGTGTCCAGTCGGACTTTCCCAGTCAACAAATGTACAATAAAATAAATAAATTAAAAATTCACTGGTACTGAAAAATGTAGCTACCCTGTAGCCTGCAATGAGCTATATCGGCAACTAGACACTTTGTGAATACTCTTGGTGCAGTGGATAGTCCAGAGAGTAAGGCAGAGAACTACTGATATGATCCAGACACACAATCTTAAATGTCTGACATCTGGACGAATAGGTATGTGGATAAGCATTTAAGTCTACTGTTACCAGGAAACTTAAATGGGGAAGAGGTAACAGCTTGTGAAGCAAAATCATTTTGAATTTGGGCACTGCCACAAACAGGTTTAGTAAAGAAAAATCCAGAGGTGGTCTCCAAACATTTTTCTTTCTTTGCCACTTGGAACATCCTGGAATAGAAACCCTTCCCCCATCTGGGAAGGAAGAACTGGATCCATCACTCCTTGGGACAGCATGTGATGAACAGGCAGGAAAGACCCCACGGAAATGAGGAGTTTCTTCCCACTGCCGACTATAACCCTGATGACGGTTTCATAAAAAAAGAAAAAAATCAAATCAATCTGTTGCCGAGAAAATAGAAATTCAGACTTTCTGTAAAAAAAAAAAAAAGGGGTCAGGGTGGGAGGGGGTCACAAGGTCTCAAACAGTCATTCAGGCTTGTACTGTCCTTGGTTTTTGGAGGTCTGAGACTTCCTCCACCTACCCCACACAGTTCCTTACATGTCTGTTTTCCTGGATTTTGAGACTGTTTACTCAGTTTCCAAAACTGGATTAGGAGATAACAAATCCCTTGCACAATTTAGAAAAGGAGGGCTGAAAAATCTTAAGAGATTCCCTGGATCAGCTTGCCTTTTTCATCACACATTTTGATCACCTCTACAGCAGTGAGGCCAAACACTAAAATCTCTATCTAGGGAGAATTAAAAAAAAAACATCAGCTGGGAGATTATAAGATTGCAGCCATGCAAGCCTCCTCAAAACAGTACAATGGTCATAGTTCTGGAGGAAATGTGAACACAGTCATACACACACTGCAAACAATGAGTAGCGACCTGTGAAATACAACAATCTAGGTTATTTAAAGCAGATTGTTCCTCACAAGAAGAAACTGCAGATATAACTGTCTTCATACTTTCACAATTTGTCAGAACAAACTTTAACACACGAGAGTAACAGAAAATTCTGAAAAACAAAGCACAAGTATACACTTTTGGCCATACTCATCAATAATTTTGAAATCCTTATCACAAAGAGTAGGGTTGGAATTAACTAAGTACTTAGCAGCAGTGGGATAGACTAAAGCTGCAACTGCTAGGTCAGGCTTGGGAATAGTGTATAAAACTTAAAAGACTGAAGATCTTTATACCAACTATCTGCCTTTTTAAGCTAGCTGACTAACAGGGAAAGCTGCAGACAAAGTAACACACACACCCTCTAAAACAGACATAACAGGAGGAATGGGTGTAGGTTCTGGAACACCCTTTTGTAACAACTCATAGCATTTTCTGAGGGCCTGAGAAACCTCAGTGCTCTCCACTGAAAATGCTGGTACATTCCAGCAATAGTCTCAAAGTGAGAGAACCCCCCACAGGAACAACCAGAAACAGTTCTCAGAGTCTGAATCAGAAATCGGAGGAAAAAAACTGTCTCCTCCTGTTCAGATTCAGAAGCCTGAATTTCTTCAGGAAGAGAGGAAAAACCTCTTTCTTTTATCAGAAACTTCTTTACAGTAAGGATCAATATTCTGAATTAAACCCTGAGCCACATCCAGTAAACTACTCCAATCCAAAGAAATTTTAGGAGGAGTAGACATTCACTTGGTTTTCTGTTTCTTTTTGGCAGGAAAAACGGGGTCAACTGTGTTGTTAATGGTAGCAGCTGCTTGCCCAGGGATGGACACAGCATTCTGACACAAAAGGGAAACCTTCCCTTTTCCCTATCCCAGGACTGACAAGAATGTCTTTGCCTTGCTAATTGAAGGGACCCTAAGCTGCACAGGATGTGGCTAAACTCTGGTGCATAGTGCCTGTAATGTGCTACACCAGAAGGATCCATGATAAAAATAATGAGTGGTCAGAGGTACAACAAATAGCTACAGCAGAGTCAACCACCTGCAGCTGAGGCAAACTGCTAGTCTGCAGTAGGGGGGCAAAGGCTGTTTGCTTAAATTTTTCTTTTTGTGGCTGGAAGGACTGACAGGCTATTCCAAGGTCAAGCTGAAAATGGTGCCTCTTTCTCATGGAAGACAAGTAGCAATTACTGGTAAACACTACCAGTTCACAAAAATTACTTTTTGACAGAAAAACACAGTACATAGCACTTTAAAACACTATGCCATCCCCACAAAAGCAAAACAATTTATCCAGAAGAAAAAAATGTTTTCAGTTATTTTACACTACTTTTAAATTCACAGGAAAAATGAGTGCTCCATTCAGTGTGTTACAGTAATGAATCACTCCATTTAAATAAAACAGTCCTAGCTTTAAAATAACTTTCCTAAAGAGGAAAATAATAAAACCAACAAAATTAAAAAAATGGAAGTTTTTTTTCTCCAAAGGGAACTTTATCTGCCCAACAATATAAAGCACAAGCTGATCTTCAAGACTCAAAAGCCTCAAAGGAGCATACTCTTCAGCTCCAGTAGAGTTTTGGAAGGCTTCACTCCCAAACATGTATTTTAGCAAGCTTAGCTTGAGCTGCTCGACAGTTTGGGTGTGTGGAAGATGCCTTGAGGCTTTGGAAGCTAGCCAGCTGTTACATCCTTGGCAGGATACAACCCATATAGCGAAGGCTACTGCAGCAGTGGTCAATATGACGCATATAATTAAGCTGTAGTCTTAAACACTGCCTGAAAAGAACATAGGTGAGTTGGATAATACACTACACTGATCCACTCCAAAGTAGATCAGCCATGCCACATAAGTTGGAAGAAATGGACAATCCTCTGAAATAAAAAAAAAAAATAAATAAAAAAATCAATCTTACCTTTGCTCTTCCAACCTTGATGGATCACTCTTCTCCTCAGTAGTTATCTGTGCCTCACTACTTTGCTCCTCAGCTTCTGAGACAACACTAATAACACCACTCTGCACAATGCCTTCGGCATGACCATTCTCTGCTGTTACTTCCTCTTGTGTGCCAGATGCTGGACTGCTGGTGTCCATTGGAGACCCCTCCAACTGACTGCTCACTGCAGTTGCAGCTTCTGATCCCTCTACTCTCTCAGGGGACTGGGATGCTGAAAAACAAAGAAATCATTCAAATTAACTGGCTTACTAAGTTTTTCTATCTGATCACTAAAAGGTCCAACACTGCAGAACTAAATTAGAGTGGAAGACAAAGCGAAGACATTCTTGATGTTCAAAATCTAAACTCACAAAAACACGGAAATGAATGCATATGCAAGACTATATAGGGGAATACTAGTGACAATGGAAAAGTGATACACAGGTCAACAAATTAACCAAGAGCTGCAGGGGAACTGTTGATCCTAAAAACATGCCAGTAGTTGTGCATGTGGAGCGCATATGCATTCTGTACAAAATAATGCTATCCAGAATTAATTTCTTTGCCATATGCCCAATAGGTACCAATACAGGTGCTGGCTCCTACACAATCCTGAAATGGATAGAGAGAGAGCTCAGAGAATGAACGAAAGTATTCAAATATGCAATACATGTCAAATGGAGTTTGATATTCAACAGTTCATTTAACATACAAGCAAAACAGTAGTAGGTTACCCTTAACCAAAGTAACAACTTCGTGACAGAAGGCTTATACATTGACAAGCAAATGTTTCAAAAATAAACTTAATGAATAATGATTAGTGTTTGAAAGCAGGTGAAGGACACTGTTTTATACTGTCAAACATGCACCGAACCCACATGTAAAGAAATGCAAAGAGG
The DNA here is from genome assembly GCF_019279795.1 of Protopterus annectens. Taxonomy (NCBI): domain Eukaryota; kingdom Metazoa; phylum Chordata; order Ceratodontiformes; family Protopteridae; genus Protopterus; species Protopterus annectens. The sequence continues at coordinate 593,314,381 of NC_056741.1, forward strand.
AAGTTTAATTATGTACCATAACCCAAACAGTTACATAATAAAATCAGAATGGTTTTCGCAAATCCACTCTTCCTGTCATTAGGGCATGCTCTAAGCAGCTTCCACACTTCTGAATGATGCCTTCTTTGTTGGATTACATTTTGTCAAGACCGATAGCATGTTGTAACACACAAAATGAACCTACCTTCCCTTCCTCTTCAATTCACACCTGACAGAGACAACATTATTGGAGGAAATAAGGCCAATGATACAGCACAAAGTGCATTTGCACCAGTCAAGAGCAGAAAAAGGTTCAATCTCAAAAGAAGGTGGATAAGTGAGCAGCCTGACTGAGGGCCAGCTTGTTTACTACCTTAGCATGAAGGATGGATTAGCCCTTACAGTTACCCTGTCCTTGTAGAACATAAGAAAAGGCAGAAAGACCATGAGAGTCTGTAGTACAAAAACTCTCCAAGCAGAGCTGACAGCAAGGAGTAAAACAGTTTTCCAAGTGTAGAATTTTAAAGTGACAGAGGATTCTGGTTCAAAGGGAGGTAACATAATAAGCTTTTTCAGCATAAAACTGAGATCCCAGGGAAGAGAAATGGGTTTCCTTGACGGTTTAAGATGAGAAATGGGTTTCCTTGGCGGTTTAAGATGCAGGAGTCCCTTAAGTAATAGTTTGACCTCCGCTCCGGCCATAAGTTGGGGGATGAATGGCAAGTAAGCATTGATGACTTTGAGGTGAACTTTGACAGAAGGCTAAGCCAAGCCTGAATGTAGCAGTTCACAAAGATATTGTAGGACAGTAGGGACCTGTGATATGAGTGGGTTCTGACTGGGACTGCAGCACCAATAAGAAAATCTTTTCCATTTAGCTGTGTAATGTTTACTTGTAATGGGTCTCCTGGACTCCTACTTTAACAACTTCCTCTGACAACAGGTGCCTTTGAGGGATTAGAATCCCATCATCCACAGATTTAGGCTGAGTGAAGAAAGATTTGGGTGGAGAAGCAAGTGACTAGGTCTGGTTGCAGAGGTATTTTACTGTTGTTTCCATTTCTCAGGCAAAAAAGCAGGGGAAATAAATGTTGTCTCAGAAAGAAGGCAGCCAGTATAAAAGGTACTTTGGTCCTTCCCTTTGTACCTTTAGAAATTTTTTTGGCAGAAGAGGTAGTACAGGAAGGCACAGAGAAATTTCCCTATCCACTGGAAGGAAAAAGCATCTGTCCTCCAGGCTGAGGGACAAGGCCCCCTGGTGCAGAAATGGGGGAGTTGAAAGTTGGCCGGTGATGCAGTGGTCTATCTGTGGTGTACCCCACCGATGAGTGATAGTCTGGAAGACCCATCTGTTCAGGGTTCATTCATGGGAGGTCCTTCAAGGATTGGCTTAGGAAGTCTGCCAGCATATTGTCTTGTGAGAGATTGTATGTGGCTGTGAGGGTTATGACCATCTGGGTTGCCAGGTTCCATGCCACCTGTGTTAACCAGCACAACTGGTAAGGCATGGCAGCCTCTCTGTTTATGTATTACATGACTGCGGTGTTGTCTGTGTACATAACTAGTGGACTGGGTTTCCACAGTTGGGAGAAGGTCTGTAGTACTTGCAGAATAGCCCTCATTTCCTTCAAATTGACATGTTCCTTCAGGAACAGTATTTGCCATCTGCCCTGTACCTGGTGTGATTCTGTCCAAAACCCCCATGCCTCATCTGAGGCGTCTGCGCAAATTTCTTGAAGAGAGGGGGTGTGTAAAGGGAAGTTCTGGGTTGATATAGATTTGCTCCTTCCACCAAATTAGCTCTTTTCTGAGGGAGACCGATTAGGGTGTCCAAGAAGTGGGATTGTTGGGACCACACAGATTTTAGACACCACCGTTTTTTCCTCATATGAAGTCTGGGGGTAGGGAAAGCACTGGAATGGTAGCTGCCATGAAACCAAAAGTTCTTAGGATCCCCCTTGCTGTGCCGTGTGTTACAGTAGAGTTATCTAAGAAGAATGTGGACAAGTTTTTTACTTTCTCCTGGGGGAGGAAGACACGCATTTTCTGTCTCTCTAGTCTGGAAAAAAAGGTCCTGTGTATGAACAAACTGAAAAAAGAGGCCAACACCACACACACACACACACACACACATTAATATAGTAATATATAAACCATGAATCAAACCGTTTTTGGCCCCAAGGCTTTCATCAGTGATACACTCGTAACATTCAAAGAATACTTAAATAGTATTCTAAGTACATTAATTAAACATATTAATCAGCATTTAAAGACATAACACAGTACATAGAATCATATACATAACTTATACAAACCACCATTCAAAGATGGTCATTCAGGCCAGAGGAAAATAGGCCCCCTAATTTGATTATCCAAGCTTTCTCCTTATTATTCAATATAGTGTGCCATCCCATTTTCCTGGATCTGTCCCCCCCAAATTTTATCTATAACAGTAAAATGAAATTTGGCTGTTTTGTGATTTTGAACATGTTTGTAAAGGGCATTAGTCAGATGCTGGTTTCTTATGTCGCTGAAATGTTCAGACATTCTGATCCTAAGAGGCCTGGACATTTGTCCCACATAAAATGCAGAACAGGAACAGGTGGCCAAATAGACCACCCAATCCATCCCACAATTACCAAAACATTTAACCTGATAAAGCTTACCAGTATTCCTACTAGAAAATTACTTGGTTTTAAGCATATGTGTACAGAATGCGCAGCGCCCACAGGGAAAGGACCCCATCAATTTATCCCAGTTAATGTAGTTTGTTGACCAAAAGTAGACTTCTTAAATCCAGATTTGAAATGACTGAGGTATGACCCTAAACTACAGCCCCTACGATAGGAAAATAAACACTCTGGTGGTAGTATCCCGGCTAATTCTTGGTTAGCCAAAAGGATGTTCCAATTGTTTTTAATAACATTTCTAGTCGCATTAATGTTTCTTCCATATGTAGTCACAAACCTAATTGCGTCCTGTTCTGTACCTGATCTCACCCTGTATTCCAATAATTTAGCTCGGTCCTGATCCTGAGCCCAATTACTGGCTGTCATACTATACACCCTGGCTTGTATCCACGATTACAAAACTTTTTTATGAGGTCCTGTTGATGGCATGTGTAGGTATCTTGATCCGAACAAATTCTCCTAACTCTCAAAAATTGAGATTTGGGTAGGTTTCTGATAGTATGAAGGGGATGTAAACTAGCAGCTTCCAATAAACTATTATATTGGGGGTATTTACAAAACACTTGAGTGGACAACGTATGATCAGAATTGTGTGTTATTCGAACATCCAAAAATTGGATCTCCTGATCATGCATGTTAAGTGCAGAGACTTCCCATACTCTGGAACAGGCTACCCATCTATGTCAAGCAAAGTTCTTCATTAGCACTCTTCAAAAAAAATCTTGATGAGTGGATGGGAAATAGGAAATACACCACTTGTGTCTCTGCTAGACAGTGGCACAGGAAAATAACTTTATTGGGTGGCGTAAGCCAGGGAACCTTTTTGGCTAGGCTTACGTAGGCCCTTGGGCCGATAGCCTAGTACCTACTTATGAACCTATAAATTCCATCCCCCATTTATTCTCATTTAGATATTGGACAAACCCTAGCAAATATGTATCACCACCCTGCCAGATCAACCAACAATCGTCAAGGTACCTACGCCAAATTTCCATCTCCCCTAAAATGGAAGTATGACGTCTAAATGCTGGAGGACTATGCCTGCAGAGAAAGTTTGGAGCAAAATGTCATCCAGGTAAGGAAAGATTTGAATTCCGTGGGTGTGGCAGAATGCTACCACTAGTGATAGACACTTTGAAAATACTCTTGGTGCGGTGAAAAGAGCAAAAGGCAAAGCAATAAACTGAAAATGTGATAAGTCAGGAAAAAAACCTAAAGAATTTTCTGCAAGGAGGACAATATGTGCAGATAGGCATCCTTCAGCTCCAAGGACACTAGAAATACCTGAGGGATAATGAAAGGCAAGAAAGTGGGAAGAGATAACATTTTGAAAGCTAGTACTTTCAAGAATGTGTTTCGAGGGGAAAGGAATAGGATTGTGCCTTCACTGTCCTCTTTTTCTTGGCACCAGAAAGATTATGGAGTAGAAGCTCCTCCCTATAAAGTCTTTTGGAACTTGTTTGATGGTGCCCTGATTCAGGAGGTTTTGAATAATGAGAGTGATTAAATGAAAGCTGATTGTGTGTGTGTGTATGTGTGTGTGTGTGTGTGGGTGGGGGGGGGGGGGTAGAGGCTGTCAGAGTTTGAATGTGGGTAAGTGGTGGCAGGTGCCCAGAATGGGATAACTCCTGATGATCTGAGCTAGAGGAATCTGCATCTTCGTGAAATGTCACCTTCCTGGTTCTTTTGGATTGGGGGGGGGGCTTCAGTAGCAGAAGTATGGGGAGGGCTCTATGAATATCATGAAAGCCATGAGTTCATGTGCTATTCCTTGGCAGTCTTGGGTTCAGTCTGAAAAGTGGTTGGAGGAGGGGACAAAGAAAAAGTGGTTTGCTTCAGTTTGGGTGTCTATTTAAAATTGATGACCTGAGTTTACAGTCATTCAACTGTGACTTTAAAGTTTCGGTAATCGAGGAAGTCAGGGTGTCTCCCTGAAGACCCATGACACACATGTGGGAAGCTGAGGCCTGCCGGGCAACATAAGACACAACAGACATATGTTATGGTAATGCTCGTAGGAAGGTTGGGTCCCACAGGCCATGGCGACCTCCTGAGGTGGTCATGCCAGTGGGTCTGGGCCTAGGAGTTGCCAGACAAGGGAGCTGCAAAGGCATCTCACTTGGGTAGTCAGTCGACTTGGGGACTAGATCCAGAGATCTCAGAAATGTCAGGGTCTCTGGTCTTTTTGTCCGTTTCTTCAGAATGACGCTAGTAGATGACGGAGTTTGCACAGATCCTGTGGTAGCAATGGATTACAATGCCACCCAAGAAACCGAACAGGAAGACTCCATATGGGTGGGCTAATAACAAAGCCCAAAGTTTTTATGGTTTTCGCACAGAATTTTGCTAAGTGAGGACAGTTACAGACATTGTGCTAAGGCCCCAAGCAGACAAAATAAGTGAAAACCTTTATGCATGATTCGTATCCCACACTTAAAGCAACTATTGACTTTTTTTTAACATTAATACAGAAAATTTCCAATACTGTACGTATTATAAATAACCCATCCCACCTTTTTTTTCCCCTCTCTTTTCCTTTGAAGTCTTTATTCTCCCTCTCAATTAAGTTACCACTGCCATCCTAAATATTTAGATACTATGTAACAAAAGAATTTATTCCTGTTCTCGAGCATGAAATTAAATTGTAATTGTGTCTTCTTTACTGACTGTATATGTAACTAAACTATGTAATGTGAAGCTTTTATCCCCGGGCCTCCACTGAAAACGAGCTCCCTGAGCCCAGTGGGCCTCCCTGGTCAACAAACTGGAAATAAATAAACAAACAATAAATATGACTGGAACAGGAGGCTCTCTGGAAAAATGAGCCAACTTTTGGACGAGTGTTGTGAACGCACATGAAGTGCAGTGGACTGCACACACAGAAAGAAATGAAGATGGTGCTGACAGATGCTTTTTTTATATCCTGAAGTCCAGATGTCAGTTGGTTAGGGATGATGCAAAGACTATGGAAATCGGGTCTGTTGTGGGCTTTTCCATGGCAGGAAGACCCAAGAATCAGTGCTGCAACACCTACTATAAAGACCACCCAGACATCTTAGAGATGTATTAGAGATGCTTCAGAAATTATATGCAAATTTGTATAAAGCAGAGAAATATGGAAACCAAGAAAATGTGCAAATGGAAACATTTAAGACTTAAATATGCCAAGGTTAGAGGAAGATGAGACAACAATTAATAGCTGAGACAGGAAGAAAAAAGACAAAAATGGTAATGCATAAATCAGCAGGGAAGTCTCCAGGAAAAGATGGAATTCCTGGAGAAGTCTGGAAGTTAGGAGGGAAGAAAGCTTTGGTGGTTGATTTGCCCAAAGGGGGTAAAACCCTAGAGACCCTGCTTCATTTTGACCAATTTTAAACCATGATGATAAAAGTGGTTACGTTAATACTAGCTAAGAGAATGGCAAATTGCCAAAATGTATACAAATGATCAATGTGGTTTTTTGGAGGGTTGGCAAACATCTGACAACATTAAAAGAACAATGATGATCCACAGGGAAGCAGAATGCAAGAAAAAAAATAGCTTTTGTGGGTGGGACGTTATGCAGAAAAAGCATTACGGGCTGCTGTGATTTGAGGAGTAGGGCAACGGAAGCATCTGTATGCCTTGATAGACAAAGGTTAATTAGGAGAATATGTGAGGTGCTGGAGGAAAGAATTCTAGTGGGAGAGGTCCTTTCTGACAAACTGTGTTTCAGCACAGGACCAGGCAAGGGTGTCCTCCTCCCCCCTTTGTTACTTGCTTTACATTTAGAGCAGTGGTAAAGAAAATAAGTGACTCACAAATTCAAGGATGCAACTGGTATGGCAATCAATATGACATTATTTTAAACTTGATTTAGTTTTGTGTAACATCTGAAAACAGTCAAGTCTTTTTGGGATATAAAATTACTGAAGATAAAAACAAAGGCTTTACAGACTATGTACCCACATATGAACTGGTTCAGCAATGCTCATATTTATGGGGATACCATAAGATGAAGTATTTAGATGTGTGGCTTAAAATGGCTTACATTATGGCTGCTAAGGATATGAGGGAAGGACTAAAGCAAAAGTTATGCAGTTACATTAATGACAGATCCATGTGTGATTTTCATCTGGTTCAACATGTGGGTTGTCAGCTCCAATCCAATCCACCCTCAGCACCTATTCTGAAGATTCTCGGATCCAGGGTTATGACATCTTCCTTGCCCATAATTCCCCTCTACTCCACCTTAGTACCTCAGATCGAGTTTGCCCCATTAAACTAATTTACAGGAATTACATTCCATACTAAATCTAGCACACAGGTAAAGAAGAATCGGACAACAGTGGGTGTATAAGAATACTACCAGGTCACCAGAAGTCCAGTTTTGTCAATCTGAAAGGAAGCAGGAGGGAGGTTGAACCAGACAAAATTCAGACAACATGGATCTACTGCTAAGTATAGAACTTTTATACCCAGTGGTGTCTATTTTTGCCTAATTTAACACATGGGACAGATTACCACACTGTTTTACCAGGGTGGTATCAAGGAAGGACATTTATGAGAATGTTAGAACCAAAAGGAGAGCGCTATCTGGATTGTGCATCCAGTTTGCAATGAGAGACAAATCTGCAAAGTGTTGACCAAGTTGCTGAAATATCAAGAAAAAGTAGTCTACTAGTAAAAAAAGCTGTTGATGTGGCCACTGCCCTTCTAGAGTAAGCTTTATGTTTAAGACTGTACGGACAAAGCCACTGTTACTGTAGACAAAATAAATGCAGTCTGACAACCATATGGAGAGAGCAACCTTAGCAACTGCTTTGCCTAATTTAGGTCTTGAGAAAGCAACAAATAATTTATCAGACTTTCTGAACTGCTTGGTCCCATGAAGTTACAACTCACGTGGGCTATTAACACCCAGCATATGTAAAATGTACTCACCTTTGTTTGAGAATCTGGGAAAGAGATTGGCAGACTTACTGACAGATTTATATTAGTTTCAGATGCCACTTTAGGAAGGAAAGATGCATTAGTTCCCAAGGAAATTCTGCCTTTATGGAATACCAGATATGGAGGTTTGCAGGAAAGTGCTTGTACCTCTGAAATCTGTATGGCTGATGTAACAGTCACCAAAAAAATGTTTTCCAAGACAGGAACTTCAAATCAACTGATTCTGCTGGTTTAAAAGAGGGTTGAGTTAATGCCTGCAGCAGGACAGTAATATCCCAGGAAGTTCTGGATCTCTGCTACTGGTCATAGAAAAAGTTCCTTTCAAAAAGGCTTTAGTCACTCTTAATAAAGCTATAAAATCATAATTTTGCCTTATGTGGACATGAGATTGCAGCCATTTGCACTTGACACTGGAATAATGAGCCGCTGTGGAGAAGTCAGACAAGAAGTCTAATATAGGTCCACAGATTAGTACTAGTTAACTGCCATTGTGGGCCTAGCCTACCCAATTACTCCATGTGAGAATTAAACCTTGCATCTTGTGTCTGCAAGATAAACACCTTAACTATTATGCCAACCTCCCAACCTGTGGAAGGAATGGGAGCAGAAAAAGGGTCTAAACCCTTTGACAAGGTCCAAATGGAATTTTGTACGGCAGATGATCTTAGCAGATTGTTTTTGAGAGGCTGATATGATCTGAACAACCAATGTTGGGAGCCTGACATTTCTGGCTAAAGTTAAAACCAGAGGAACCAAGTGATTAACTTCATGGATTTCTGGTCCATAGGAGGCAACCCAGAGAGGTGTGTTGACAGGTTTGGGTACTGATCCAACATCCATGGTAGATGTACTAGTACAAGTCACAGGAAGGGAAGCCACATTTGTCGGAGCCAGAAAAAAGCAATGAGGATCACTCTGGCCTTGCAAACTCTTGCTTTCTGGATGAATTTGTTCCAGGCTGGTCAAACAGTAAGATGCAAAGGGGACACTCCAGGTACAGTTAACCATTGACAAGACCCCTATACAAATCACAGCTAGTTACCGGCCTTCAAATCTGACTCGAGGTGCAATCCGCCTAACTGTACCTCTTCGAATCTACCAAGATTCAACCCTTTACACTCTGATCCTGGGTGACAAACTACCCAAACATAAATTGGAAGAACTACTCATGCCAAAACACAAATGTCCACAGATTCCTTGATTCTGTCAATGCAAATGCCTTGGAACAGCTAGTCAATACCCCCCCACAACAGGTGATATCATCTCGAACTTGGCATTAACCAACATGAGTAACCCCACTGCAGTATCCCTGCAGTGTCATCCTCCCTGGTAAGATCCAACCATAAGGCGGTCACTTTTGAAGTCACCATCTCCCCTGACCCCCCCCTCTAGCTAGGGTCAAACAAAGCACTTCTCCAAAGCCAATTACAGCCTCCTGAGGAATGGTATAAACAGCTTCACAGCCCCGTCCCCCTCTCTAGGAACTGGCACCAGTATCCAAAACTATACCAAAGCACTATATGAGCATTTACATAGATGCATGGAATCAGGAATACCAGACAGGACTAAATCATCCTCCGCAAGGAAGAGTAAACCTGTCTGGTGGACATCTGCAATAAATAAACACTATAACAAAAGGAAAAAAATTGTTGTCCAGGACCAAGAAGGAGCAGTTACCCAATTGGAAGCAGTCTCTCCTTAGCCTGAACAAGCAAATAAGAGCACTAGTGAAATCCACCAAAGCAAACGGTCCAAATTGGCCACATCTACTAGAGACAATCATAAGGCCTTCTTCACATATGTCTGCAATCTCAAAAGAAGCACCCAGATCTGTTCAGAATTGGTGGTCAAGGACCCTACACATACAAGTGCCATAGATATAGCAAACATGCTCGCTGGCAGATTCAGCAAAAAAAATTCACCCGTCCCCCTATCAGTAAATCAGGACATCCCCAGTATCTGCCCCCTTCCCCTTATATCTAGGGGACAGGTCATCACTGCTCTCACAAAGGCAACAGATACAGCCTCCATGGGACCCGATAACATCCCAGGCTGCATCCTACATGAACTCAGGCAGGAACCTGCAGCACCATTAGGCGCCCTTATTCAGCCAAAGCCCGAGCGCTGGATTCATCCCAGCTGAGTGAAGGACAACCACCATCATCCCTTTGCACAAAGGTGGAATGTCTACCGATCTTGGAAATTATACACCCATCAGCCTAACTAGCCTGATCTGCACAGCCATGGAATGAATCATCATAGACCTCATTAACAAGGACATTGATAAAGTACAGTTTTGTACCTACCATAAATGTAGATGTTCGAAGATCCACATTGCTGCAGTCCTAACACTTGGGTAGTCCGCTGTCCCTCGGTCGGCCCGAATATCAGAGTATAAGGCTGACGTCGGTCAAGGCGCATTTGACTGACATCAGAACGTCAGGGTACAAATGCGCATGACCGACGTCATATCCTCAGTCTTTTCTTGCCCCAGATGTCAGAAGACCCTAAAAAGAAAGGTCAAAACCCATAGACCACAACAAAACAACCAACTAGCCTAACACCAAAAATATGTATAATATATACAATATATACAAAATGCAATATACCTCAGATGGAAAACCCAACCCACACAACCACCTCAAACAACAGAGTGGAAGGAGGGAGGGTAAATTGGACTGCAGCAATGTGGATCTTCAAACATCTACATTTATGGTAGGTACAAAACTGTACTATGTTCTTCATCTCACATTGCTGCAGTCCTAACACTTGGGTAGAATCCCAAAGCAGAGGTAAGGGAGGATGGCTAAACTATAATGAAGCAGGAGCTGCCAAAATGCCCTGCAACACAGCAGTGGCAAAACCAGCCCTGGATTTAGAGTACAATGGAAGGTGGTAATGCCTAGAGAAGGTATGCACTGAACTCCAAGTGGCTGCCTCCAAAATATCCTTAGTAGCCACCCCTCAAAAAGCTGTTGAAGTGGCAGTAGCCCTAGTGGAATGAGGTCTAATCCCAGCTGGAATCTCTTTGCCATGATGGGAATAACAGAAAGCAATGCAAAATCCAATCCACTTAGAAATAGTTTGTTTTGACACGGGCTTGCCCTGAGAGCACAAAGCAAAAGAAACTAATAACTGCTGAGATTGTCTGAACCCTTTAGTTCTGTCCAAATAATATCGCAACTGCCTGTGAACATCTAAAGTGTGCAAAATCTTTTCCCCTTTAGTTTGGGGATTTGCATAAAAAGTAGGCAAATGAATAGTTTGGTTTAAAGCCACACTAGAAACCACTTTAGGCATAAAGGAAAGACTAGTACGTAAAGATACCCTATCCTTGTGGAAAATTAAGAAAGGCCCAACTGCCATCAGGGCCTGCAATTCAGAAACCCTTCTTGCAGAGGTAATGGCCAACAAAAAGCAGTCTTCCATGACAAATATTTCAACTCAGCAGTAGCTGCAGGCTCAAAAGGTTGTAGAGTGAGTTTCTCCAACACAAAATTGAGATCCCAAGCAGGAGTAGGAGCTCTTCGTGGGGGTCTTATATTTTTTGCCCCTCTAAGAAATTGCTTGAATAAAGGATGAGAAAACAAAGGTGGGTCACAATCGTAGTGAGCTGAAATTGCTGCAGCATGAATCTTAATAGAAGAGAAGGACAAACCTTTGTCCAATAACTCAGTAAGATATTGAAGAGCCATACTTAAATCAGGCTCAGAAACATCCAAATCCTTAGCTGCACTCCAAAATAAAAATCTCTTCCATTTATCTGCGTACACTTTCCTTGTACTAGGCCTTCTAGCTTCCAAAATCACATTCAAAACTTGTTGTGGAAGTTGAGACCCTCTATGGTTTAAAACAGAATATGCCATGCTGTTAGGTGAAGAGAGTGAAGTTTGACATTGAGCAAATGACTGTCCTCCTGGGACAACAGATGTGGAATCAAAGGCAAAGGCCATGGAGGCTTCCGTACAAGACTTCTCAGTAGTGGGTACCAGTGCTGTCGAGGCCAATCTGGAGCTATCAAAATCATCCTTGGCTTGTCCTGTCTGACCTTCAGAAGTACCTTTGGGAGGAGAGGCAGAGGTGGAAAGGCATACACATGAAGATTTTTCCAACTGAAAGAAAGAGCATCCACTTTCCAAGCTGTAGGATGAAACCGCTTTGTGCAAAACTTTGGCAGCTGGTGGTTTAGTGGAGAAGCGAACAGATCTATGTCTGGAGTTCCCAGGACACTGTCAATTTCTGAAATACATGAAGATCCAGTTTCCACTCGTGGGGATCCATGATTTGTCTGCTTAACACATCTGCTAAGGAGTTCTGTGCTCCCGGCAGAAACCTTGCCTGAAGACTTAGTTGTAAACTGAGAGCAGTCTCCCACAAAATCATTGCTTGCCTGCATAGAGGATAAGAATGTGTTCCCCCTTGCTTGTTGATGTACCACATGACAGTTGTGTTGTCTGTTAGAATCAACACCTGCCCTGGAAGAAGTAAATCCTTGAAAGCCATTAATGCAAACTGGACTGCTAACATCTCCTTCATGTTGATATGTAGATGTTGTAGTCTGGCAGGCCACTTGTCTTGTATCCACTTTCCATTTAGATGAGCTCCCCAAGCTATGTCTGAGGCATCTGTTGTTAGAATCTGACTCGCCTCTGGCCGGGTCACAGAGAGTCCCTTGTTTAGGTGACATTCCTGAGCCCACCACAAAAATTCCTTTTGAATGCAAGGTATTATTTGAATGACAGTGTCCAGATCCTGGCAGTGCTGTGTCCATACATTTTGAGATACCATTGTAGCTTCCTCATATGCAGTTTGGCATTGGGAAGCACCAGAATACAAGATGCCATGAACCCTAAGGCTTGAAGGACTGTCCTTGCAGTCAGCCCGGACTGATGAGATAGCTGATGGAAGTAAAGGGATAGACTCTTTTGTTTGTCCGGGGTTAAAAAGGCCATCTGGGATGCTGTATTCAGTCTCACACCCAGAAAGCACATGTCTTGAGAGGGTACTAGACTGGACTTTATTTCGTTCACAGAATACCCCAGGCATCTTAGCACTGCTATCACATATTCCAAATGACGAAGAAGCTCTTCCCTTCCTTGAGCCAGAATCAGGCAGTCGTCCAAATAAGGATAGATCTGTATTCCTTTTAGCCTGAAGAAAGCTATCACTGGAGCCAGAACTTTCGTGAACACTCTGGGCAGTAGATAAGCCAAAGGGCAATGCAGAGAACTGATAGTGAGAAGTCCCAGCTCGAAAACGCAGATACTTCCTGCAATTTAGTCTGATAGGAACATGAAGGTAAGCCTCCTTGAGATCCAAAGTTACCATCCAATGATCTTTGCCCAGCAGAGGTAAAAGCTGCTGCAACATTAACATTTTGAACTTGGGAATGTCCAGATAAGTGTTGAGGATAGATAAATCCAAAATTGGTCTCCACGTGTTCCCCTTCTTTGGGACTAGGAACAGGCGAGAATAAAATCCTAGGCCCCTTTCTGGCATAGGAACCGGCTGTATGGCCCCTATTTGGAGTAGCAGTGAAATTTGCTTGTGAGCCTCTATTCTTTGTTGGGGAGGAATGTCTGGCATGCCTTTGAAAGGAGGCAAGGTATGGAAATAAAACCTGTAACCGTGATGTATGATATCCAGTACCCACTTGTCTTGGGTAATCAAACTCCAATTTTCTTTGAAAAGTGCCAACCTTCCTCCCAAAGGTGCTGCCAGGCGAGAAGGTTCTGGCAGCTGAAAAGGTAGGTCATTGGGTCTGCTTACGAAAGGACTGACCCCTGCCCTCACCCGAAGACTGTGCAGGAGAACTCCCTGTCCTAGGCCTGAAAGAGCCCTGACCTCTGCCCCTGCCACGTCTAGATCTACCCCTAGACTGGGAATCATAAGGATACGTCCACCCTTTAGTAGGCCAATTTCTACTAAACTTTGGAGGCTGAACCTGCAAAAAATCTTTAACAGTCTGCATAGACTTAGCCTTGTCTTCCATTTTCTTTAAAACTGCCTCAACAGGAGAACCAAACAAAACATCAGATTGCAAAGGGGCATCCAAAATCCTAGTTTTAACATGGTCAGATAAATTTTGATCCCTCAGCCAGGCATGCCTGCGAAGAACTGACCCAGTGGCAGCCACCCTAGACGAGGCCTGTACAGCATCAAAACCACATTGCAAAGAATGCTTACCCACCTGTTCAGAAACATGCACTAAATCTTGTAACTCTTTACAGTCAATACCTTCCGCCAGAGCATCAACCTTAGATTTTAACTGAGAAAGGAGATAATTTTGATATTTCAACATGTGAAACTGGCAATTCAAAGCTCTCATGGCTAGAGTGGAAGAAGTATAAACTTTCTTTCCCCATCTATCCAAGGCCCTGGCCTCTTTATCTGCAGGAACCGGATTCTTGACAACAGAAGCCTTAACACCCTTAGGCCCCTGGCTAACAGTTTCTGGGTCCGCCCTAGGACTCTTAAAAAGATACTTATGAGCTTCAGGCACCCTGTAATACCTATCTGGTTTAACAGGAGCAGGAGGCAAAGAATCAGGATTAAGAGAAGCCTCTGCAACCACATCTTCCACCACATTCAGAACAGGAGGTATAGCTAAAGGCCTATGCTGGGGTAAAAACAAAAATTCCCTAAGCCTTTTCCTGGAATCAGAGAAATCCTAACCTTCCCATTTAAAATGCTCTCTCATGGAGTGAAGGGTCTCTGAAAAAGAAAAATCCTCAGAAGGAGAAGCAGAAGGAGTAGTATCATCCACATCAGAATCAGAATAATGAGTATACTCCTGCAAGTCTTCAGCCGAAGACTCAGACACATCTGAAGCCTGTTCATAATCCCCCAACACATGTTCCATCCTAGGCCTCTTATCAGGTGGGGGCATAGAGCCTCTAATTAAAGTAATTAAATCCTCTGCCATTTTGAGCATGTGCTTCTTGGGCACAGCACCTGAAGAACTGGGAGTGACACCCACAGAAGCTAAACTAGACCTGCCTCTAGGAGAAGCCTTGGAAGCAGAAAGAGAGGGCCTAGACCCCTTAGGAAGGGAGGGGAGTACAGTTACTTGAGAAGCCCCTACAGCCTGCCCTGCCTCCTGGGAGGCCACATCCTGTAAAATCAAAGTTTCTCCCTGGGACTCCAGAGAGGCCTCCGTCGGAACCACCGGTTCCACTGACGCCTCTAAAGAACTGGCGTCCGGTTCGGACGACTCCTCTAACCTAGGTTTAACTGCCTTGTCCTTGCGCTTCTTAGAGGAAGCCGGCGTCAGAGCATCCGACGGCATTTTGTAATTGCACCGCTTCCCAAAGACCAACCTTGCACAATCCAACCTCCGCTTAATAGTGCGTTTATTAAACCTAGCACAAAAGCGGCATCCAACAACGTCGTGCTCAGGTCCTAAACAAGGTATACACAAATTATGGTAATCCCTATGCGGTATCTGTTTCCCACAAGAAATACAGTTATTCACTTTTTCTGACATCCGGTAAACCACTGAGGCAAGAAAAAAAATATTCCCCAACGGGGTACTTAACCAACTCTGACTTCGGTCTGAAACTCCGAATTCGAAAAATTTCAGAACGCCGAACGGCACTTGCAACACTGCTTCTGCATCGGACCATGCGGCAAAAAAGACTGAGGATATGACGTCGGTCATGCGCATTTGTACCCTGACGTTCTGATGTCAGTCAAATGCGCCTTGACCGACGTCAGCCTTATACTCTGATATTCGGGCCGACCGAGGGACAGCGGACTACCCAAGTGTTAGGACTGCAGCAATGTGAGATGAAGAACATCCTCCAAACACTCGATCCCACACAGTTTGGCTTCGTCAAGGGGAGGAAGTCTCTATTAAATTTAGTCAACTTCTTTGAGACAGTCACCAAAGCCATGGACAAGGGGAAGATCGTGCACACCGCCTACCTTGACCTGGCCAAAGCCTTCGACACTATTCCCCATTCGGGCATAACAGATAAACTCTCTCAACTAGGTAGAACAAATCCCAAAAGTATCTGTGTTGGAACATGGCAAATACAGGCAATTCACTAATTTAAGATGGGTTTTCAATAAAAATTGGGAAATCTTGACAGAAGATTTCAAAATTAGAACCCATTTAGGTGATAAACCTGTTATCACCTACAGGAGAGGTAAGAACATGAAAGACCTATTGAGAAATAGATAAGCCACTTTTCGCAGGCCCATCATGGTATGTACAAGTGTGGAACATGTAATTGGTGCCATAAGATCAAAACAGGAGATAGATTTATAGTTAAGAATGTTCAATTTAAAATTAAGGCCAAATGCAACTAATTCAAAAGCAATTGTATACCTAGCCACTTGCGATCCATGTTTGGTGTTCTACAGAGGAAAACCTGAAAGAAAATTTAGTCAGAGAATCTATGAACACGAATACGCTATTAAAAAAGGAAATTTAAATAATGCCTTAGCCAGCCACATTCATGATAACACCATTCATTTAAGTTCACGGCAATCGACCATGTAGAAATTAATGAAAGGACACCCATGGGGAGCCAGGTTAGAACTCAAAGAATTACAATGGCAAATATTTTTACAGACTGATAGATGGCCAGGTATCAGTGAGAGTATCAATTACTCCAGTTTTGAAACTAAAGGTACTTGAAAGAAAGATACTAGAGAAGGAACACTAATATGTTTTCCATTTTCATTGTGTTAGATTCCATCATGGCATTTTTAGTTTTGGACCTAATGGATTTAAGTGTAGCTCATCAACAGAGATAAATAGTGGTGCATAAAAATGTTTTTATAGGATTTTTATTTTCATTATTACTTGTTATTTTTTTTTTTTAAGTCTCAGCATTTTTACAATTTGATGAAGTTATTTCACTTTAATGTATTTTATATATGCTTAGCATACAAAGTATTTAAAGGACTTCAACAAAGGCATTTAAGGGGCTTATTTTGCTTTAAGTGCTTATCCAGTCAGAGACAGACTACTAATATTTATTTATTTATTTATTTATTTGCATTTGTTAACCGGGTTGGTCCAGCTGGGTAAGAATTACCATTTTTCAGTGGAGACCCGAGGGGAAAAGCCCCAAACAGACATACAAATACATACGAATAGAGACAAATTAACAATATTACAGAGGAAAACAATATTATGGGTACAATGGATAAGAAAAACAAACAATAAAAGTTTGAGAATATGAGTAAGGTAGGCCAGAGGCATGCATGCAAAAGATTTATGAAAAGGTGTTCTGAGCAAGATCTCTGAATTAAGTTAAAGTAGGCAAAGAAATGATGATTTAGGTGTGGAGTTAGTAGTGAGGGAGTTTTAGGTGGGAGCATGTGAAAGACATTCCCATTTGGAGGAGAGAAGCATGGATTTGAAATTGTTGTGGTTAGGTATATTACGTAGTGGTGTGGAGAGATTGTTCCATAGTTTGGCTATAGTGTGGGATAGTAGTAGTTTACCAGTTGGGTGGATGGGTTTGTGTACATGCAGGAGGTTTTGGCCTGTGGATCTCAGGCTACGGGTATTTAAGTGTGAGAAATGTAATAGGATGTTGTCTGCTGAAGTTTATACTGCATAAATGAAACCGGTGTGCTACATTGTTTGAATTTATTGTTTCATTAAATAAGACTTTTTGTCTTGGCAGGTTTTATTTGAATTATTTGCTTCTAGGAACGAGGCACAGCCTGATATTTTTAAGGAGTTTGCTTTCGTTTTTTTTTTTTTTTTTTTTTTTTTTTTTTTATAAATACAGGCAATTCACAAAAGTCTCTCCAAGCTTCTTCCACAAGTTTTTATTAAACAGATGTAAGCGGCTTCACAAAGTAAAACACTGCTTCTTCAGACACAAACTGCAGCAACTAAACTACCATCTATATGCAAAACTAAAACCCATTCAGCCAAAAGCAGTTCACGGAGACACACACCCTCTCATTAAATACCTTGACAACAAATTAAAAACCACAGAAGGGTAAAATTTAGAGAGAAATATATTTGCTTTGTTCCAGCATGGATACTTTTGGAATTTGTTCTACTTTTGCTGGTTTATCTGTGTGGTTTATCACTGGATAGTGCTTTTTATTCTCTCAACTAGGTATCAATCTGTATGTTACCGGATGGGTAGCTAAATGGCTCACTGATAGAACCCACCTAGTCAAAATAGGGGGAGCCACCTCAAGCAGCAGACGAGCGGCATACCTCAGGGTTTGGTCTTGAGGCCTCTGGAATTTGGTATATACTCTTCTGAGGTGCAGGCCAAAAACAGTGGGCTATGGCTGACCAAGTCCGCAGATGACTGCAAGCTAGGCGCTGTCATCAATTCCCCTAGTGATGTGGACATCCTTCAAGAGGGTCTCGCCCAAACAAGCGACTGGTGCCAAAAACATGGCCTCAAGCTGAATACCAAAAAATGCATAATCATCCCCTTTGGGGAGAGTGATGTCCCCACAAAATTATCACATTAATAATGCCCTAAGAATGCAATAATTCGTGAGGGATTTGGGCACCCAGGTTGATTGCAACCTGACTTTTGACCACCATGGTGCTTCTGTTGTACGGAAAGCTTTCTACATGGCCCACCTCATAAGTAAGGGCATCTCATCCAGGGACAAGGAGGTTATAACATCCCTGTATTCTTCCCTTATAATGCCCATTACGGAGTACAATGCCCCATTCCCAATGTCCGTACCTTGCAAAGAACATGCAGCAGCTGGAAAGACCAAAGAAGTTTCTCATCAGGAAAATCCGGGGACTCAAAAATCTATCATACACAGACAAGTTAAAAGCCCTATTCCTCTAATCAATTTCATACAGACTCCTCAGAGGTGACCTCTGTCTGGCATACAAAGCGATCTCAGATCCCGCCTTGGTGGGACTGCTGCATATCCGAAAGTCAAGCTCCACTCGAATAACCCGCAAGCACAGCCTCAACCTGGTCTGTGATAACAACAGGACTTGCTGGTGGGGCAGATTTTGTGCCCCAGAGACTCCCTCTATCTGTGGAATAGTCTCCATTCTCCACATCAAGCAGAGTACCTTCTTTACCCCTTTTTAAGCACAACCTGGATAACTGGATCGGAAACAGAAAATACATCCCTGGGATTCCACCCGTGTCCCTGCTGGACAGGGGCATTGGGTGTTGACTTGTCTAAACATGGGCTAAACGCTTGGCTATGCTTACAAAGGCCTCAGGGCCAATAGCCTAGTAACGTCTTATGATTAAGGGCAATGGTGGAAAGGCATAAAGGAGACCTGAAGGCCAACTGCAGACCACAGCATCCCTTGATGACTGTCCCTGCGGAAGATCAGGGCAAATAATTGTTGCACTTGTTTAGGTAGGATGCAGAGAGTTCACAGCAAGGGTGGCCCCAGCGACAGAAAATCAAGGTAGTCACTGATGGACTGAGGAACCACTTGTGAGGCATTAAGACAGTTCTGCTCAATTTCTCCTCTAATATACTGATTTCCCCAGTATATACATCATCAGAAAATATTGAGAAGACATCGCACTTGCTGTCAAACTCTCATGGCCTCTTGACAAAGGGGATAGTGTGTTCCTCCCTGTTTGTTGATGCATCAGTCTATCCCAAAATTGTCTGACTGTAGGAAATCACACCTTTGGGGAGGACATCCTGACTGCCCTCATCTTTGAGACACTGGAGTAAAGCTTTACTTCTATATGTAATCAAGTAACTTGGACAGCCCTTTTAAAATGCCACCCCCAACCTAAGAGGGAGGAATCTGCGGTTACTACAGCAAGTGGTGGATCCATTTGCAGTAGTCATCCATCGGTCACTGAAGGAAATTTTATTCACCAGATGTGTTACCTGCAGATCTGAATTATGCAAATTTTCTTATGTACCAGATGAATGTTTTGGGACCATTGTACAACACAAGTCCTGTGAAGTACTCTTGTAAAATCTGGCTATCAGTAAGACTGTAGAGGCCCATCAGAAGTAAAAGTCAAAGAATCAACCTTGTTGAAAGATAAGGGTGATCAAGTACTTGCATAGCTGTGAGGAGCAGTGGCAGCACTCTGAGAGGGTAGGCTGACAATCTGTAGTAGTGAATACAGGTATCATCTGATAAATTCTATATACCGAGTCGGGATTAGGTGGCTTTTGAATAGAGCGACTGTAATCCCTTAATCTTGCATTAGGTGAAGCAGAAGGTCCAGATGATGTTATAGCAGATTCCTGAAGGTAGCATTAGCAGCCAATCGTTGAGATACGGGAAAACTTGGAACATGGATCCCTAGAAGGTGCAGATACGCTGCCACCAATGCCATCATCTTGGTAAACACCCTGGGGGCTGTGGTGAGACCAAAAAGCAGGGCGCTAAATTGATAGTGATTGGCTCCCAGTCAGAAACAGAGAAGTGTTCAAGGAGACTCTCTGTCTTCACATGACAGTATGCTTTCTGGAGATCTATGAAGCACATTCAACTGTCCCTTTCTTAGTAGAGGTGAAATAGACTGAATCATGACCAACTGGAAATCTCTCTTTTTTTGCAAACTGATTTAGATGACTCAGATCCAAAAAGGCTGTGAGGTCCCTCTTTTCTTGGGTTAAAAAAAAAACCCTCAAAGAAACTCCAGACTCTAATTGGTCTCTGGTGACAAGATGGCTGACTCTTTCCTAGCAGTTTTACAACTGACTAGGTGGAATATTGTGAATTTTTTTTTTATTGCTGGAAGGGAAAAGGGAATCAAATTGCCTCTGGAAATTATGTTTAACGCCCATGAATCGGTTGTATTTTGCCAGGTTTGTGGGTACATGGATAAGCACCCCCAACTGTCTCCAGAGTGAGGCAGTCAGTCAACCCTTCAGGAGCACTGACAGGGTTTCTCAGTGACGGACTATGAAAGCCCTGGTTGTGTGGTCCTCTTCTGCCTCTAGTGCAACATCTATTGCAGTTACCTCCTCCTCTATCATGAAGAGGTCTGTCCCAAGGGCAGTTGTGATAAAAACAGTGATCTGCAGAACCACATCATCATCTTTCCAGCCCTTCGATTCATAAAAAACATCTCTGGGGATGGAAGACTAGATTCCCTTCTGCAGAGAGTTTTACCATCCTGCTGATTCCTGACTAGTGTGTCTTTTACCTTGGGTCCATAGAGAGTGAAGCCATCAAAAGGGGAATTGAAGAATGTCTTAATGCCTTCCACAAAATCACTAAGATGCATCAAGGCATGCTGACATATGGTGATGCTTGTCCCTGTTGCCCTAGCTGTGTCATCACCTGCACTGGAAAGGAGATGCATGGCTATGAAGGGAAGCAGACTGGAGGGGTAGAAAGCTGGGGAGTCCATGATCTTTTCAACACCTGGATGGCGCAGTGGTGCAGTGGTTAGCGTTGTCGCCTCAAAGCAAGAGGTTCTCCGGTTTGACTCTTGGCTGGGGTGCCTTCTGTGCAGAGTCTGCATGTCCTCCCTGTGTTCGTGCGGGTTTCCTCCAGGTGCTCCGGTTTCCTCCCACGTTACATGCATCTACAGTGTTTCTCCCTAGGCCTACACTGAAAAGTGGCTTTGCTCCAAGCTGAACTTTCCCAGTAAACAAATGTTAAACAAACCTGCAAGCAGATTCCCAGAGACACACCTGCAAAGCTCTTTGTCAAGTATCTCTGGAATTTAGTATCATGACTAAAATAATTCAGCGCTCTGATTGCAACAGCCACTGAAGTGTACGTCTGTTTCCCAAACCTGTCCAAAGCTCTAGACTTCCAGTTAGCAGTATGGGCAGAGGAACTTTATTCCGACAGTTCCTTTTAAGTGACTACTGCTACCACCACAGCGTTCACTGGTGGGCCTTTGCTTCAATGCTTCCTTTCTTTTGTGGCTGCCAATATCCTGTTTGGTCTTTTGGGAGTTGGTTCCACATCAGGGTCCTTCCATGCCCATTAAGCAATAAGTTCAGCAAGGACTTCAATGCATAATACTATCCAGGGCGATGCTGTGCTGTAACCAAAGTCTTCTAGGAATATAAATGCGTCAGGTGAAGGGTTCTTGGTGGACCATCCCCATCCTCTCTGTTTAAGCAATTCAAGAATCTCAATGAAAGTGAAGTCTTCTAAGGGAGAACTAGAGGAGCATTCACCTTCATCCAAATCATTCTCTTCAGTGAAATACCCTGGAGAGGATAAGCTTTCACATGTATGTCTGTTTCTTATGAACTGGTTCTGTCTGAAGATTATGAGAATTCTAATCAAAGTGGGAGAGAATTTAGCATACATTCTTCAAAGCCTGTGGCACTGAATGTCCCTATCTGACAGAGAGATGGAAGTTAGAAGCAAAGTCCTGTCAGGGTTTTGATGGATTTGAGCTAGATGAAAGCACCTTTTCCTTTGGCATCGCGAGGACCTGCTCAAAGGCCTTGAAGGCCAAAGCTGTAATCTGCTCTGGAGACCTTCTACTATCCAAAGACAGAACAGCTACCTCAGAGCTGATGGCCCTCGACCTTGAGGCCAATCTCTAATCTGAGCTATGGAGTGCAGAAGCCCCACTGGAGGAGGGACAGCTCAGAAAGCTTCATTGTTGACTCATCTGCATGGACCCTGGCACTGATGCCTCAGTCTCACTTCAGGATTCAAACATCTCAGAGTCAAAAGGAATGATTTCTGAGTTGAAGTAGCTTGGAATGTCGGCTCTAACAAAAGTGCTCTGGAGCAAGTCAGATTCAGGGTAGTCAGATCTAAAGAGCAGACCAGCACCAGGGAAATAAGGGGGGGGTAGCTGGACCAAGACTCAGTACGTTCCCAAGAGACAGAGCAGAGAGAACCCCAAGTTGGATATACATTCAGAGGAACATCCACATCATCCTGTTGACATCTTTATCAATCAGTTAGGCTTCCGTATGACTGGGTAGTAGAAGCCACCAAAGATGGTCTCTGGTATCTCCACTCCAAGTGTAGCAGAATGCAACCTTGGGCTCACTGATCAGGAAAGTAACGGGACTGAGAAGAGGGACAAACTTAAGAGACTCTCAGTTCCAACCTCCTAGGATTTTCCGGATGTGGCCCAATCATCACTGCTGGATCCAGAGAATGCATCCTGGATTTTTCAGGATCTGCTTGGTCTGTCTTTTCTGGCTCAGTCTTGTCTCTCTCTTTTTCTTTTGTTTTGTCTTTAGACCTGCTCTTGTCCTGTTTCCTAGCTGGGTAAGCAGCAGGGGAGGAGGTAGAGGCAACAGAAACAGAAAACCCTATCTATGGAGGGAGGAGGCCCTTGACAATGAGCTTCTCTCTCGTACTCTGAAGTGCTGTAGAACTAAAGGAGGCATACAACTGGCTTACTGACAGAACCCACACTGTGAAAGTAGCAGACTCCAAATCAGACTTCAGACCAGTGACAAGTGGAGTACCACAGGGTTCAGTCCTGGGTCCTCTCCTGTTTGGTATCTACTTCTCTGAAGTACAGGCTAATGATGTGGACATCCTACAAAAGGGCCTCACTGACACAGATGTCCGGTGTCAAAGCCATGGTTTCAAGTTCAATGCCAAAAAGTGCACTGTCATCCCTTTTGGTAAAAACTCTGTATCCATGAACTACCACATAGGCGGTAGTCTACTTAACACCAAAAGTGTGATAAGAGACCTTGGGATGCAGGTGGACAGTAGTCTCTCCTTTGATAATCTCATCACCACAGTGGTCAGGAAATCCTTCTACTTGGCACACCTCATCACAAAAGGTCTCATATCCAGAAAAAAAAGAGGTCATTGTTCCCCTCTACTCATCACTCATTAGACCCATTATAGAGTACAATGCCCCTTTTGGTATGTACCTCACAAGACATCTACAAAAACTGGAAAGGCTGGAGAAATACCTCAACAAAGAGGATTACTGGCCTCAAACAAATGCCCTATGCAGACCGACTCTAAAAACTCCAGCTTTACTCCATTGTAGATCACCTACTCAGAGACCATCTCTGCCTAACATACAAAGCTATGTCAAACCCAGAGCTGTTGGAAATGCTCCACTTAAAGAAATCCCAATCCCTGCGAGCTACACGCTTCTAGGGACCTAAACCTTGTCACCACAATAAACAGAACATGCTGGAGGGATAGATTCCTGTCCCAGAGACTTCCCATACTCTGTAACAGACTACCTATCTATGTCAAACAGAGCTCCTCAGTATCACTCTTCAAGAAAAGTCTTGATGATTGGATGGGTAATAGGAAATTCACCCCAGGATCTCCTTCTGTGGTTCTGCTTGACAGGGGCACAGGAAAATAATTTTCTTGGCTGGCGAAAGCCAGGGTACCTTTCTGGATAGGCTTGTATAGGCTCTAGGGCCAAGAGCAAAGTACCTACCTAAGAACCTATTCAGCATCAAGGTGGGCAGAGCCCACATAATACACACACAATGAATGGGGATCCTGAGGATGATGTTTATTTCCTCAGCACACTTTCTGAATCCCTGACTATCAGACATGACTAAGTTATCTAACTAGACATCTATAACCAATCAGAATAAAAGCAAACTGGAGCACTATAAATTATTATTAGAAAAAACACACACTAAGCCATCTACTACAGCTATAGTTTTGAACATAAAACATTTAAATGCTATCTTTACTACTACCACCACTGCAACCACCCTACTTATCCAAGCCTTAACTAAAATTCTAATCCTAGAAAGTGTGTGCGCACACAATTTTTTTTACAACTGTAGTTAACATAATACATCATTTACAGTGGCAGCTGGTGAGTTCAAATCAAAGGGGGGCTGCAGGAGACAGCTGAATGGGTGGGGCCAATGGGAAGGGGTGTGGTCAACTAGAAAGGGGAGGAGCTATGCTCAAAACCACAAAACCTGGAACTTTAATTAAATACGCTGCTCTGGGTGCCAAACCATCATTATGAGAGTCCAATCAAGACAATGTGAAGTGTAGAATCCTATTTCAATGCATTAGCTGCATGACACCTTACTTAATATCTAGATGGAAAAAAAAGGCTGTGAGGCATGAAAAAATAAATTACTTTTTAAATACATTACTGGAATGCCAGTCAAAATCAAGTACAAGAAAAACAAGCAGCACTCAACTCAAACCACTTATCCTTGCACTGCAGTTCTAATTATAATTTATATTCAGCTTTATTAAAGTACCAAGAAACATGCTGAAAGTGGCAATCTCTGTGATACCTCACTTGTAAAAATGTTTCTTATCCAAAAAAGACCTGCTGCCTGACAACAACTATCTACTTGTTTCATGGGGAAAACATGATCAAAGTAAAAAATGAAAATCAAACAAGAACCAAGCTCAAGATACATAGCTTAAAGGATTACTGTACAGGTAATGGACCACACACGATAGATTGGCACTCTGTTTGGTTTACAGGTAAAGCCTGCAAAGATGACTGCAAGTCTCCAACAAATGAAATGAGTTTCTTAAAATAATAATGTAATCCTGTCCTTTATTACAAATACTGTCATATACATTTCAATACCAAAGGCTTATACATTATCTAGTTCTGCAAGTATTCTCTGTATGGCAACAGAAAGGCTTTCACTGTTGGCAATTCTTTAACAGTATGCTTATTAAAGCTTACTTGCATCTTACAATCTCAAACAAGCTTACCTGATGGTCAGTAAAGCATTGCTACTTAAACACAGAGTAACAGGCACTTTGAGTAATAAGCATAAATCAACAGTATAAAAATATGACAAACCAGAACATTCTGCAAAATCAAGGACAGAATAAAAGTAGTACTTGTGTCTACCTTGGATGGGGGGATACTCTACACATTTACACTGCATAACTGCTCCTTGCCTTGCTTGGACACATCCAGAGTCACACTACATGAGGCAGTGGGGTGCAACAAGTATGTCACAATTGAAATGTCTCTGGCTGACTGTGATGGCCCCGACACATTTGTCATACCTCTCAACATCAGAGCAAGAAATCTGGACAAAGCCATACATAGAAGTGGGACAAGGCCCAAAAATAAGGACAATTTTAAGTATTGCTCTTAGAAACTTAGAAAGGTAATAGAGTAGTAGGTCTTGTATTAGTAAGGACTTCTGAAGGGTATGAAATCTGAAACACAAATGTCTGTCATTATTTTCTAACTTCAGTCTTTAATGATTTGCTACTAATTTGCCAAAAAAACACAATTTTATGAAAAATGGACCAAAAATGTGATGCAAAAATAAAAAAATAGCCACACAATACAGCTGGGAACCTGCCAAAGAAGGGACACTTTTTAATATTAGTACTGCTAACATGAGCAGCTGACAAAATAAAAGAATCTGCATGCATTTCTGAAATAAAAATAATCTATAACTCTGGTTATTACAGTTATTTCTTAATTGTAAACCCTCCACATTTTCTTCCAAAATTGCCATTTTGCGGCGGGATTATTAGGGGAAGAGCAACATTTTGAGCCAAAATCGGGGACAGTTCAGAGGTTTGGATATGCCTAATTCTTTAAAGCAATTTATTTGCACATACCTCTCAATGTGTTAATGCAGGAAATCTGGACAAGGCCAA
This sequence comes from Protopterus annectens, assembly GCF_019279795.1. Classification (NCBI taxonomy): domain Eukaryota; kingdom Metazoa; phylum Chordata; order Ceratodontiformes; family Protopteridae; genus Protopterus; species Protopterus annectens. The sequence goes on from NC_056741.1 coordinate 593,340,466, forward strand.
ATGTACTTATAAACAGTACAAAAAAATGTTGTATAAACAGACAGTTGCTAGAATAACACATCTTGCTTTAGCATGCATTTTTCTGATGGTTATGAAGTCTGAAACTGTCTGTCATTATTTAGTGACTTAATTCCTAAATTATTTGCCAGAACACCACACATTTAATGAGGAACAAATCAAAAATAAAAAGCAAAAATCTATTCATTCTGTGAAAATCTGGACAATTGAGAGGTACAGTTCAGCCGGGGCTGTCTGAGTTTGCCGCCCTTCCCCCTCAGAAAATCATGGTCGAATGGAGCCTCCCCCCTTCAGCTATTCCAATGAACCATTACTTGGCTATTTCACCCCATTTACCATAAACACTAATGTGCATACTGCTTTACTTCTACGATGATTTGGACTTCATTTGAAAGTTTTATTTTGCATTTTACAGCACGAGCACTAAGACATTGGCTAAACAAAGCAATGCAGTCTCAAAATGAAAACAGACTTAGCATTAAAACTTCTCTGCCCTTGAAACTCACATTCAATGAAACAGCATTAAAACCCACATTCAAAGAAAATACATTTTGCCAGTGACAGATAAAGATGAACTTTGGGCTGTTTTCAAATCATAGGCCCCTTGCACATGAAACATACACGTGGTCTTTGATACACCTTTCTGATTTTATTAAATTATATTCCTTGTACAATATAGTACAGCTGTAGAGGGTGTTTTAAATTTGTTTTGAACATTTTTCAACCAAACAATGAAACAAAATGCATGTACCAATAATGACAAAACTGCCCAATTCAGAACATTTTTCCAGTAAATGATGAAAAAATGCATGCACCAATAACAAAACTGCCCAATTCACAACATTTCTATCATAAAAGTCTACTCAAACTTCTACAGTCCACCAGTATCAGTAAATATGCACAATCTCTGAAGTAAGAGTCATCTAAATAATTCCACATTAAAGAAATCTGTAACTAATGAAGAGGTTTGCTGCTAGCAAACAACTTTATATGTCATTGTTTCACCTACAAATAAAGTGTCTGTTGCCCTTGAGGAAGAAACTGCCTATGTTTCATTAAAAAATGATAAGCTAGTAATATTGCAATAGGGAATGGATGGCAAACTGGTAACATATTCAGTTACTAGGTATCTTCACCAAAAAGGACTGCAGCATCTACCCCCCTTTACAATACAGTGCAGTATCAGCAATGCATCTACCTCTACTGTGGGAGTAGAACCCATAGCCCTCTGCATCAAAAGCAAGTACACTACCTGATGTGCTATTAACAATGCAAGAAGATTCAGCATAAGCATCACTAAACTTTTGTTACCCTGTAGCTCTCAGCTTCTTGTAAAATCTACTTGACACTCAGCTGTATCTCTGAACTCTGCAGCACAAGAAATCTGGAAAAAGCCAAAATTTAGGGGGGGGGGCAAAAGACCAAAAAAACAAGGACACATTTTAAACATTGCTTGTAAAATGTTGGAAAGTTGCTAGACTAAAATGCTGTGTTATCACCATACATTTCACTGCCAAGCATTGAACCCAGGACCCTGTGCAAAACCGTCAGAGCAACATACCACTATGCCAAATCAATCATCTATTTTATGAAATAGGAAGACTGAAACTTAAATGGCTACATTCAGTGAATTCAGATCTCAACATAGTTGTCAACATCTTAGCACAAAACACCTGAACAAAGCCAATAATGGGGGAATACAGCCCCCAAACATATTCAGTGAATTCAGTTCTCACCATAGCTCCCAACCTCTTAGCAAAAACACAGAAAGCCAGTAATGCAGGAATACAGCCCCCAAACATATTCAGCGAGTTCAGTTATCACCATAGCTCTCAACCTTGGCACAAAAAACCTGGACGAAGCCAATAATGGGGGATTACAGTCCCAAAAATAGGGACAAATTTCAAATATCCATCTTATAAACTTAGAAACTTGCTATAATAATAGGTTTTATATTACCATTTTCTTTCTGAAGAATATGAAGTCTGACATTCCAGTGCTTGTCATTTTTATTTAACATTTGTTAACCAGGAAAGTCTTTTGAAACAAAAGCCAATTTTTGGCAGAGGAAGAAACACTCCAGACACGTCTTTGTAAGATGAGAGAACACCAGAGCAAACCAACACAAACACAGGGAGGACATGCAGACTCCACATAGAAGGCACCCCAGCCAAGAATCAAACCAGACAACCTGTAGCTAACAATGGTACCACTGCACCACTATACAACTGGCTGTGTTGAGAAACAAAATACAGAAACCACAGATTTTATGAAACAAATATGAGGCAAAAATATGCATTATTTTTACAAATGGTGGTGGGTAGGGAATTCAGGCTCTTGCCATTTGGGCCCAAGGTACAGGGTTCAAGCCTTATTCTCTACCCACCACCATGTAGTGACTGAGGCATTACGCACGCAGACACGCACGCAGACACGCACGCAGACACGCACACCATCGCCGAGCTGTACAATTCTTTCTTACACACACTTACCTGCAAAGCCGGTTAAAAGCAGCAAGCTCCGAGCTGTACAATCCATTCCTGCACCATCATCACTGGCCGAGCTGTTAATCCATGCAATAGGCAAGCCCGTTCTGTGAGAGCACCTAAGGCTTGTCCTATCTGTCCTGCGAGACCACCCTGCCTGCGGACAATGCAGTCCGATCCCCTTCCAGTCTATGCAGTTCTGACTGCATAGACTGCTGGGAAAATGTTGCATAGACTGCTGGGAAAATGTAGATACGCATGTTGTCTTTGTAATCTGGACTGCTGGTGGAGACCATCTGGATTCTGTGCGCATGCACCAGACTGGTTCACCAACAGTCCGAATATCGGAAATGCCACGAGTGCGCATGTGCGATGTTCCGGGACTCGTGGTTATTTTATTTTCTTTTTGTTATTTTTATAATACATTTTGTTTAATTTGTCTTATTTTACAGCTGGGAGGGCTGCAGTCCTATAGCACAAGCTGCCCCTGATCATTTATAAACCATCTAAATCATGGTCAGTTAAGCATTATATAACTCATTTAAATCCTGCCTCTTAAACCTCGTTATTGCTCTGCTACATTGTTCCCACAATTCACATTTTTTCCAATGTAGTTTGCTCCTTCCCTTTTCTAAAGATTCCAATTCCAGTTGTTTTATCTCTGTTACTATATTCATTTTTTCTAGTAAATTTGCTCTAGACTTAGAGTTCCATTTTCAAGTAACTGCTTTGTTGGCAGCCACCATCATAATTAGATTCAGCAAGGCTTTACATCATGTAGAAAATTCCGATTCTGTAGCACAACTAAAAAAAAAAATCTCCTTCCCAGTCAGTCCAATCCGCTCACCCAGCATCTCCAATAGAGCGGTATTGCAGGGAATCCCTGACAGCTCTTCACACTTCCAAAAAAATATGTTCCCAGCTACCTCTTTCTTGCGTGCCCACACAATTTTTAGGCTAAATCTAAAAACTAAAGCTGGAGAGAGAAGTCTCTCAGCAGGGAAGGGGAAAAAATGAGTTAAAACTCACAGGATATTAAACTTGATGCACAACTCTCGTACAACACGTCAGAAGCCTTAAGGCAGCAAATGAAATCTGAGGTACTAAGATGGAGTGGAGGTAATTATGGGTAGGGGAGGAGTCCGAACCCTGGAGCGGAGAAGCTTCAGAATTGGTGCAGAGGTCAGATCCGACAACCCATGTGTTGAAATGGACAAAAACAAAAAACACTGGATTAAAAGAAAGACAAAAACAGAGAAACTGAAAACATTGTTTATGGATAGCAATATACAAGCAGTAAAAATGGTTTTAGTTAGTTTAGTTTTATGTACAGATCAAGTATATTTTTATCAACCAGAGAAGTAGTTGTGGAAGATAATTAATTTGGGAGGGCAAGAGTTAAGTGGCACAAGTTGATCCTCCCCATTGAAGGCAGAGTAGGATTACTTGATCTGAATGTATATTTTAGAGCTATGTAGTAAAGGCTCAAATATAACACAAGCAGAAAGTTATACATCAAACTAGAAATGGATGATGAAGAAAGAGGGATAAAGTTCAAGAAATAAGGAGAGTGGGTTTTGGATGCACATCCTTAAGAATAACAACCATATAGAATATCATTTATACAGGCACAGAAAGTATTCCCAAGAGCTAGAGGAATGGAAAAATAAGACTTTGCAAATAGGGAGGACTACAAGAAGGGGTATAAAAAACAGGCAAGAGGGGGCTGGAATTTACAATGGAAAATTGGCAAAGGAAGCCAGGTAACCAAGAACAAATAACTAGAGAAGGAAAAGTAACAAAAGTGGGATGATGCCAATCAGTAATTTGGACTGCAGGTTAGAGACTGCCTTCCCTATTAGGGACTATCAGAGCATAGGGAGAGAGAAAGGCATAGAGGAAAAAAAGACCAGCCCTGACAGAGTTTTTGAGTCTAGAATAGAAACTGCTGTTAAAAAGGAATAATTTGTAGGGCATATATCAAACTGTTTAATAACCATAATGATCAATCAGAGGTGGTTAGAAAAGACTGGAAAGGCAATTTACAAAGGAACAATGGGAGGGCATCTGTATGACTCAAATATGCAAAGTTCAGAAGATTCAGGATTTTTGCTAGGAAGTGTTTGCATATGTATTTTTTATATCCAAAGCACACTTCAAAGAATTTTAACTCAAGTAAACGGGGATCGCTGGAGGTGTGATGGAAGAGAAAACTGGGAACACATTTTTTTGGGAGTGCAACAAGTGGTACATTTGAAAAATGTCTTGCAAAGTACGCAGTCAGAAATGTTGGGGGAGCACATGTCTGTAACTAAGGAAATAATTATTTTAAGCTAAAAAAGAAGTTGTGTCTTATCATAACGTTCCATCTGAGTTGTTGATGATCTTCCAGTCATCACTGACTGGTTCGGTTCTGAGCCCTCGGAACAGAGTCAGCCTAATACAAAGCTCGCGTACACCAAAAACTCTCGAGCTAAGCTGCTACCCCACAATGCCCTTCTCCCAGTTACCTCAAATCCAGTTTGCATGCAACATATAGAAGAAACAGAAAACAGAGGTAATTTCTGCGCAGAAATCCTGTAACACCACAAGGACCCAGAATATCCACCAGGAGCCTTTGGCGAGGGACGGTGGGAGGGTGTGATGACTGGAAGAAGATCAACAACTCAGATGGAACGTTATGGTAAGACATAACTTCTTTAACTGAAGTTGTTAATCTTCTTCCTATTTCATCAGTGATAGGACAGAATCCCAAGCTACTTGGAGAACCTGGGTGGCCCCTATGGAAGGCCGCTCTTCCCCTGAAGACCAAATCCAATATGTAATGCTTGATGAAAGGATGGGGTTTAGCCCAAATTGCTGCTGCACAAATATCATCCACGAATGCCCTGAAGTGAACGGCAACCAAAGTTGCGATGGCCCTAGTTGAATGAGCTTTTGATTTGAACAGGTTTAGATTCATTCGCTAGGGAGTATGAAATGGAAACGCAACCTCTGAGCCATTTTGATAAAGTAACTTTTGATATAGCACATCCCCATTCTTGGACCCGAAAAGAAAATGAAAAGTTGGTCCGACTTGCGAAAGGACTTAGTCTTGTCCGGTAGAAGCGTATTTGTCTATGTAGTCCAATGAATGTAGACAGCATTCTCCCTTGTTGAAATAATTTGGAAAAAACACAGGGATCTCAATGGATTGGTTAACAGAGAAGTCGGACACCACTTTGGGGAGAAAGGATGGGTTAGTACGCAGGGATACTCTGTCCTTATGGAAGATTAGATATGGGCTCTTGATGCATAAGGCTTGCAACTCAGATATCCGTCTGGCTGATGTGACCGCTACCAGAAACAATTTCCATGACAGAAATTTAAGATCACATGTCGCAGCAGGCTCAAAGGGGGATAGAATAAGAGAGAGACTGTAGAACCAGAATGAGATTCCATGTCTCCACAGGTTGCCTGACAGGTCTGCTATGGAAAACTCCCTTGAGAAAGGTCTTGCAAAGGCAGGTGGAGATAAGAGGAACGCCATCCGAGCCGTTATGGAAACTGGAAATAGCTACTAAATGAACTCAAATAGTAGAAGCTGATGCTGCATTGTCAAACAACTCAGAAAGGTACTGAAGTATAGCAGCTGTAGGAGTTGAAAAAGGATCTAGCATCTGATTATTAGACCAGATTAGACCTGGGTTGGGAAGGTGGCCTAATGGTTAAGGTGTTTGCCTTACAAACACAAGGTGCAGGGTTTGAGTCTCACAAGGGATAATTGACCAGGCTTAAATTGGCTTGCAAGGGCAGTTAGCTTAGTACAAACCTATGAATCAGATAGCGAATCTTTTCCATTTGTCTCTGTATAGAGTTTTCTGGTGGATGGTTTATGGGAGGCCAGAATAATATCGGACGGGTGAGAAGAAGGTTTCCTGCCTGGCAACTAATGGAAGTGGACAAACCTAGCTGTCAGCTTGGGAGTGGAAAGATTTGGGGGAGTCAGCCCTTGTGAGTGAAATATTAAGTCCTGACGAGTGTCTAAAATCCAAGGAGGTTGTAACAGGTGAGGCTGGAGGAAGGGAAAACCACACTTGTCGGGGCCAGAAGGGGGCAATGAGGATTACTTTGCATCTCAACCGGATTGCTTTCCTTAGAAACAAGGGTATCAAAGGTATCAGAGGATAAGCATAGAGGAGACCCGTGGGCAAATCGTGAGTCAAAGCGTCTCTCGTGACTCCCCATCTGGGGGAAAAGAGGGCAAAGTAGCATTTTTTGTTTGAAGGGAAAGCATAAAGATCGCAGCAAGGCTGGCCCTAACGGCTGAAGATTTCTGCCATCACATTCAGGTTGAGAGACCATTCGTGTGGACAGAGGCTGCAGCTGCTCAGCCTGTCCACAATCACGCTGGAGCTCCCCGGGATATGCGTTGCAATTAAAAAGCTGTTGGAAGCCATCGCCCAATGCCAAATTCTCATGGCCTCGCGACATAGGGGGTAGGATTTGGTCCCTCCCTGTTTATGTACCAGACGGACATATTGTTCGACTGGACTGCAATCGTTCCTGATGGAAGGAGCGGATGAAGTGTCTGCAACGCTAACAGCACCGCTCTTAACTCCAGGACACTAACAAGCAAGTTGTAGCTGGACCACACGCCTTGGACTGTCTTCCCTAGAAGTGGCCCTCCCACCCTATCAGGGAAGCGTCTATGGTTACCATGGCGTTGGGGAATCTGGAAGGGGTGGCACCAAAGATTTCCATCTGTTCACATCCACCAGAGATCATCTTGTTTGCAGGAATTGGTGATGAGGACCTGTGAGTTCAGAGTATGGAGACTGGATATCCACTGGGACAAAAGGAGCCATTGTAGTAGTCTCATATGCAATCTTGCTAGTGGGACAATTGGGATGGCTGCCACCACAGACCCCAGAGCCTGTAGAACTTCCCTTGCAGACACCTTCCTTCGACAGAGTAACACTTGTACGTGCAACCTTAATCTCTGAAGTCTGTGAGGAAGAAGAGAGACTTGACTTGAGTACTGAATACTGCTCCTATAAATTCCAATTGTTGGGTGGGATGAAGGTTGTATTTTTCCTAGTGTATTGTGATGCCTAGGAACTCTGCTAGTGCTAGAGTGTAGCGGAGGGTCCTGACCAGTAGGCACTTGGTGGGAGTGGAGAGGAGCCAATCATCTATTGTGGAAACACCTGGAATCACTGAAGTCTCACTGCTAGGCATTTCGTGAACACTCTGGGGGCTGTCAAGAGACCAAATGGCAGGGCTCTGAATTGGCAATGACTGGCTCCCAGACAGAAGTGAAGGACACTCCTGGAGTGCTTGTCCATTTTGATGTGTTAATACGCATCCCGGAGATCTATTGAGCACATCCACACACCCTCCCGAAGAAATGAGAGAACGGATTGTATCGTGACCATACGGAATTTGGTCTGAACTACTGATTTGTTTACTTGGCTCCAGTCCCGGTCTTTTTTGGCACCAAAAAGAATCTTGAGTAAAAACCAGATCTGCACTGGTCTTGGGGGGGGGGGGGGCTTGATGGATGACTCGTTTTAGACAGCTTTATTTCTGAAGCTCTCTCTTCCCTTTGACTGGGTGGAACATCGGGAAGGTATTTTGGAGGTCTTGGATAAGAGATTAGAGGGATGTAATAACCTCTGGAAATTATTCTCTGCACCCACTGATCATTTGTAATAGAGTGCCAGGCAGCTAGGTGCAGAGAAAAACGAGCCCCGACTGCTTTCAGAGGAAAGCAATCGGGCAGCGCTTCATAGTGCTGATAAGGTCATCCTGAGAAAGAATCCCTGGAGTCCTGATTTCGGGACCCCCTCTGCCCCAAAAGGGGCATCTTCCATTATTGGAACCCCCTCTGCCTCTGGGGGAATCCTCACCAGGTGCACTATGGAAAGGACCTTGAGATTTTATGTGCCATATCTTTCCACTCCACTGGTTATTGGACAAAGAGCGCTGAGGTTTGGAAAAACATAGACCAATGTCAGACAAGGTTTTTCCGGCCTGCTCGCACCTGGCTAATGTGTCCTTCACTTTAGAACCGAACAGAGCGGATGGTTCTATAGGGGCATTCAAAGAGGAAGACTGAGTCCACGAGGTCACAAATGCACATCTAGGCATGGCGTCTCATAACTACACCTGCAACCGCAGCTCTAGCTGCCCCTTCAGTTGTGTGGGACAGCAGCGTCATGGACGAGTTGGAGATCAACTCTAGGGTAGCAAGCTGGGAATCAACTTTATCACATAACCCGTCCGAAATTTGACCCGCAAGGGATCCAGAGAGTTCAGAGACGAGATCTCATTGGAGCCCTGGAAAATTAGCCAAGTAGTTCAGAGACCTGACAGCAGAGGTCACTGTAGCAAAAACTCACTTCCCTAATCTGTCCACCACCTGGGACTCTCTGTTGGGCGGATGGGCAGCAGGACATTCCTCTGCAAGGTCCTTCTTTGTGGCAGCTGCCACCACCATAGCATCTACTGGTAATCCTCTAGACCAATGGGGCTGTTCCTCTGGAGGAGAGAGTATCTTGTCTGGTTTCAGGGGAATGGCCTCAACGGTATCAGGGGCCCTCTACTTTTTGGGTGAGCCCCCCACGATGAATTAGTCAAGCTCATCATGCAGCGGGCGTGAAAAAACCCCTGCAAGAAATTGGATTCCTTTGAGGAAGGATTGGAGGGCTTCCAGTCAACCCTCTGCCTCAAAATTTCCAGGATGTCTCCAAAGGAGGCATCATCAGGGGGTGATCGTGGGGACCCTTCCCCATCATTGTAGCATGTATCCTCAGTGAGGGACTCCTCTGGCGGAGTCCATGGGTTTCCTCTTACACGTCCATTTCCAAGGTGGTTCTTCAGTGAGAGTATCTGAAGACTCAGAAAGGAGGTTGCCCTGTACATGGGTTTCCTGAGGCTTGTGTGCTGTGTCTCCTGGGGGGGGAGGGGGGGGGTGGCCTGTGATAGCTGCAGCTCAGAAGGAGCGGGGGGGGGGATGTCTGACGTAGGAGGAGCACTTCCCGAAGCAAGCACCATCTTCTATCACCCGGAAGGCAGGCCCGCCCAAAGAGGAACGGGAGCCCGGAACCGAGGAAGACAATCTCGGAACCGGGGTCGTGGCCCACACAAGCAAAACTGGGGCAGGAGTTGCCCCCGCGTCAGAAGACAAAACCAATGAAACAACTTGAACCATACCTGGAGCCGGGGGTTCCACCCCCACAAGCATGAGATTGAGGAAGGGGTAGTTCCAAGGGACCAAAACCCAAAGGGGCCTTGGAGCCTTACAGAAGGTCACTGTCAGTGCCGAGGAGAGGAGTCCTCCCGCAGACGTCGGCGTTATGGGCCTCGGAACCAAAGGGTCCAAGGGAGGAGAATACATGCGAGTCGCAAGGGCAATGGACCCAAAACCAGGAGTTGGATGGGTTTTAGGAAAATTTGTAATCCGTCTAGCTGTCAGCATTTGATCGAACAGGTGGATCACATCCAATTCAGATAGACTCCTAGTGGACCTTACCGACACTCCTGAGGGGGAGTCAGGTCGGTCCAAAAAGGGGCTAAAGGCTTGTCCAGAAAACGGATCCAAAGAAGGGGAGTACTGGGTCCGTGGTGCAGTAAAAGGCAGCACCGAGGATTCCAGTTTTGAAAAAGGCAAAAAGGGACTATCGATGCCGAGAAAGGGCACTGTGTCGAAGGAATAGCTGGAGTAGAAGTCATTATCAGCTCCGAAGTAGTAGTCGGTACTGATCTCGGAACAGACAGGAGACGTCGGTGCCGAGGTAATGGCAGGCAAAAAGGCTGGAGCCGAAATTACATTCAGATCCATAACAGTCGGTGCCAAGGGTGAAGCCAAAGTGGAAGTCATCACAATGTCTGTAGAGACCACTGGAGCAGAACTTGGAACAGAGGTGCCGATCTTGTGCTCCGTGGAAGACTTATGGGCCTTGTGTTTATGAGGCTTGCCCTCATCACCGGCTGGTGAAGAAGGGTCAGAATGAGGACGTTTGTTGTCCTTAGATGGAGGGGTTGAGACCTCCAACGCAGAAAGAGCCTCAGAAAAAGAAGGAAGCATGCTTTTCAAAATAAGTTTATTTCTTCTTTCATTCGGCGTCTGCTGACTGAAACTGAAAAATCTGACAGGGAGGTTTCACAGATAAGTGTGGAACCCCCAGACAATATACACATTCCTCATGCAGGTCGCTATTGGGGAGTTTACCATTGCAGGAAGTGCAATGCTTAAACCCCGAAGTCCCTTTCTTTTCAGACGTACTCAAAAAAAAAAAAAAATTCAACAATCCAAAAAAGGATAGAAAAGAAAATACCAACAATGGTATTGAGACTACCACAAGGGTAAAAAAGGGCGTTACTAACCATGGTAAAAAAAAAAAAAAAAGATACTCATGGGTAGAGCTGGTTAAGGTAAGTAGGTATCGAAGAGTGTTTAAGAGAAAAAAAATTATAAAATACTGAAAATTTTGAAATAATACAACACTTAGCTGGAGAGCTTGGTGAAACGCTGCTATATGGCTGCACGGCAAATGAGATCTGAAGTAACTGGGAGAAGGACATTGTGGGTAGCAGCTTAGCTCGAAAGTGTTTGGTGTACGCGAGCTTGGTATTAGGCCGACTCTGTTCCGACGGCTCGGAACTGAACCCATCAGTGATGAATAGGAAGAAGATTAATAAAGTACAGTTTTGTACCTACCATAAATGTAGATGTTCGAAGATCCACATTGCTGCAGTCCTTACATATGGGTAGTCCGCTGTCCTCGGTCGGCCCGAATACCAAAGTATTAGGCTGACGTCGGTCATGGGCGCTCAGATCTGACATCAGAGCGTCAGGGTATAAAAGCGCATGACCGACGTCATATCCTCAGTCTTTTCTTGCCCCAGATGTCAGAAGGCCCTAAAAAGAACGACCACAGCCCAAAAACAGGATACCTCCCAAAAACATGCCCAACAACAACCATCACCCAAACCATATAACCATGCCAAAGTACAGAGCGGAAGGAGGGAGGGTATTGGACTGCAGCAATGTGGATCTTGAACATCTACATTTATGGTAGGTACAAAACTGTACTATGTTCTTCATCTCACATTGCTGCAGTCCTTACATATGGGTAGAATCCCAAAGCAGAGGTAAAGGGAGGATGGCAACATCATAAAGCATTAGGGGCTGCTAAAATGCCCTGTAATATTGCAGTGGCAAATCCAGCCCTAGACTTAGAATAAAGAGGAAGGTGGTAATGCTTGGAAAAAGTATGTACTGAACTCCAAGTGGCTGCTTCCAAAATATCTTTTGTAGCTACCCCCCTTAGAAAGGCAGTAGAAGTGGCAGTAGCTCTAGTGGAATGAGGTCTGATTCCAGCCGGAATCTCCTTACCATGATGGGAATAACAGAAAGAAATACAAAACCCAATCCATTTAGAAATAGTTTGTTTTGAAACAGGTTTTCCCTGAGAACCCAAAGCAAAAGAAACAAACAACTGCTGAGACTGCCTGAACCCCTTGGTTCTGCTCAAATAATAACGTAACTGCCTGTGAATATCCAAAGTATGCAAAATCTTCTCCCTTTATTTTGGGGGTTTGCATAAAAAGTAGGCAAATGAATAGTTTGGTTCAAGGCCACACTAGAAACCACTTTAGGCATAAAGGAAGGATTAGTACGCAAAGATACCCTATCCTTATGAAAAATCAGGAAAGGTTCCACTGCCATAAGGGCCTGTAATTCAGAAACCCTTCTTGCAGAGGTAATGGCCAACAAAAGCAGTCTTCCATGATAAATACTTTAACTCGGCAGTAGCTGCAGGCTCAAAAGGTTGTAGAGTAAGCTTTTCCAACACAAAATTGAGATCCCAAGCAGGAGTAGGAGCTCTACGTGGGGTCTTATGTTCTTTGCCCCTCTAAGAAATTGCTTAAACAAAGGATGGGAAAATAAAGGAGGGTCACAGTCATAGTGAGCAGAAATGGCTGCAGCATGAACCTTTATCGAGGAGAAAGACAAACCCTTGTCCAATAACTCAGTAAGATATTGAAGAGAAACACTTAAATCAGGCTTGGAAACATCAAAGTCCTTCGCTTTGCTCCAAAGAAAAAATCTCCTCCATTTATCTGCGTAAACTTTCCTTGTACTAGGCCTTCTGGCCTCCAAAATAACATTCAAAACTTGTTGTGGAAGCTGAGACCCTCCAGGGTCTAAAACAGAATATGCCAGGCTGTGAGATGCAGAGACTGAATCTTGACATTGAGGAAGTGATTGCCCTCCTGAGATGCGGAATCAAAGGCAGAGGCCATGGAGGCTCCCGTACCAAACTCCTCAGTAGTGGGTACCAGTGCTGTCGAGGCCAATCCGGCGCTATCAGAATCATGGATGGCTTGTCTATTCTGGCCTTCAGGAGTACCTTGGGAATGAGAGGCAGAGGTGGAAATGCATAGACATGAAGATTGCTCCAACTGAATGATAGAGCATCCACCTTCCAAGCTGTGGGATGAAACATTTTTGTGCAAAACTTTGGCAACTGGTAATTTAGTGGAGAAGCGAACAGATCTATGTCTGGAGTCCCCCATAACACTGTCAACTTGTGAAACACATGAGGATCCAGTTTCCACTCGTGAGGATCCACAATTTGTCTGCTCAACACATCCGCTAAGGAGTTCTGTGCTCCTGGTAGAAACCTTGCCTGAAGATTGAGGTGTAAACTGAGAGCAGTCTCCCACAAAATCATCGCTTGCCTGCAAAGAGGGTACGAATGGGTTCCCCCTTGCTTGCTGATGTACCACATGACAGTAGTGTTGTCTGTTTGAATCAACACCTGTCCTGGGTGAAGTAAATCCTTGAAAGCCATCAATGCAAATTGGACTGCTAACATCTCCTTCAAGTTGATATGCAAATGTTGAAGTCTGACAGGCCAAGTGTCTTGCACCCATTTTCCATTGAGGTGTGCTCCAAGCCTTGTCCGAGGCATCTGTCGTTAGAATCTGACTCGCCTCTGGTCGGGTCACAGAGAGTCCCTTGTTTAGGTGACATTCCTGAGCCCACCACAAAAATTCTTTCTGAATGCAAGGTATTATCTGAATGACAGTGTCTAGATCTTGGCAGTGTTGTGTCCATACATTTTGAGATACCATTGAAGCTTCCTCATATGCAGTTTGGCATTGGGAAGCACCAGAATACAAGATGCCATGAACCCCAAGGCTTGAAGGACTGTCCTTGCAGTCAGCCTGGACTGTAGAGACATTTGATGGAAATAAAGAGAAAGGCTTCTTTGTTTGTCCGGGGTCAAAAAGGCCATCTGGGAAGCTGTATTCAGTCTCACACCCAGAAAGCACATGTCCTGAGAGGGTACTAGACTGGACTTTGTTTCGTTCACAGAATACCCTAGGCATCTTAACACTACCATCACATACTGTAGATGATGCAGAAGTTCGGCTTTGTGTTGTGCAATAATCAGGCAATCGTCCAAATAAGGATAAATCTGTATTCCTCTTAACCTGAGGAAGGCTATCACTGGAGCCAGAACCTTTGTGAACACTCTGGGCGCAGTAGATAAGCCAAAGGGCAATGCAGAGAACTGATAATGTAAATTTCCAGCCCGAAAACGCAGGTACCTCCTGCAACTGGGCCTGATAGGAACATGAAGATAAGCCTCTTTGAGATCCAGAGTTACCATCCAGTGATCTTTTCTCAACAGAGGTAAAAGCTGTTGTAACGTCAGCATTTTGAACTTTGGAATGTCCAGATAAGTGTTGAGGATAGATAAATCCAAAATTGGTCTCCACGTGTTCCCTTTCTTTGGTACTAGAAACAGGCGAGAATAAAATCCTAGTCCCACTTCTGACAGAGGAACTGGCTGTATAGCTCCTATTTGAAGAAGTAAAGAAATCTGCTTGTGAGCCTCTATCCTTTGCCGAGGAGGAACATCTGGCATGCCTTTGAAAGGAGGCAATGTATGGAAATAGAACTTGTAGCCTCGGTTTATAATGTCCAATACCCATTTGTCCTGGGTGACTAAAAGCCAGTTTTGCTTGGAGAGCTAACTTTCCTCCCAAAGGAGCTGCCAGGGAAGAAGAATCTGGCAGCTGAAAATGCAGGTCATTGGGCCTGTTTACGAAAGGACTGGCCCCTGCCCTCACCTGCAGATTGTGCAGGTGAACTCCAAGTTCTAGGCCGGAATGTACTGTGAGCTCTGCCCCTGCCACGTCTAGATCTACCCCTAGACTGAGAATCAGAAGAAGGGTAGGTCCACCCCTTAGTAGGCCAATTTCTACTAAACTTTGGAGGTTGCACCTGCAAAAAATCTTTAACAGTCTGCATGGACTTAGCCTTGTCTTCCATTTTCTTCAAAACCGACTCCACAGGGGGACCAAACAAAACTTCAGACTGTAAAGGGCATCCAGAATTCTAGTTTTAACATGCTCGACAAATTCTGATCCTTAAGCCAGGCGTGCCTACGAAGAACTGAACCAGTGGCAGCCACCCTAGAAGAGGCCTGTACAGCATCAAAACCACACTGCAAAGAATGCTTACCCACCTGTTCAGAGACATGTACTAAATCCTGCAATTCTTTACACTCTATGCCCTCTGCCAAAGCATCCACTTTAGATTTTAGCTGAGAAAGGAGGAAATTCTGATATTTCAACATATGAAACTGGCAATTTAAAGCCCTCATTGCTAAAGTAGAAGAGGTATACACCTTCTTACCCCATCTATCCAAAGCTCTAGCTTCCTTATCTAGAGGAACCGGATTCTTTACAACAGAAGCTCTAACACCCTTAGGCCCCTGACTAATAGTTTCTGGGTCCGCTCTGGGACTCTTATACAGATATTTATGAGCCTCAGGCACCCTGTAATACCTGTCCGGTTTAACTGGCGCAGGAGGCAAAGAATCTGGATTAAGGGAAGCCTCCGAGAAAACATCTTGAACAACATCCAAAACAGGAGGTATAGCCAAGGGTCTATGCTGTGGTAAAAACAAGAATTCCCTAAGCCTCTTCCGTGAATCAGAGAAATCCTGTCCTTCCCACTTAAAATGCTCCCTCATGGAATGCAGAGTTTCTGAAAATGAAAAATCCTCTGGAGGAGAAGCAGAAGGAGTGGAATCCTCTGCATCAGAATCCGAATAAGGGGAAAATCTTGAATATCTTCAGCAGAAGAGTCTGAGTCCTCTGAGGCCTGATCCAAACTTTCCAACTCTGGCTCCACCCTGGGCCTCTTATCAGGAGGGGGCATAGAACCTCTAATTAAAGTAATCAAATCTTCTGCCATTTTAAGCATGTGCTTTTTAGGCACAGACCCTGAAGTACCTGGAGGGACACCAGAGGAAGGCAAAACAGACCTGCCCTTAGAAGAAGCCTTAGAAATAGTAGCAGAAGGCCTAACCACCTTAGGCATAGAAGAGAGAACAGTAACCTGAGAGGCCCCTTCAGCTTGACCTGACTCCTGGGAGGCCACATCCTGCAAAATCAAAGTTTCCCCCTGAGACAACAGAAACTTCAGCCGGATCCACCTGCTCCACTGTAGTTTCTGCAGGACCGGCGTCCGAAACGGACGAATCAACCTGTCTAGGTTTCAAGGATTTGTCTTTGCGCTTCTTCGTGGAAGCGGGCGTCGGAGGATCCGACGGCATATTATAATTACACCGCTTACTAAAGACTAACCTAGCACAATCTAACCTTCTTTTTATAGTGCGCTTATTAAATCTAGCACAAAACCGACACCCGACTACGTCGTGGTCCGGTCCCAAACAAGGAATGCAAAGAGAGTGATAATCCCTATGCGGTATCTGTTTCCCACAAGAAATACAATTATTCACTTTTTCTGACATTCGGAATTAACTGAGGCAAGAAAAAACAAAAATATTCCCCAACGGGGTACTTAGCCCAACTTGGTTTCGGTCTGAAACTCAGAATACGAAAATTTCAGAACGCCGAACGGCACTTGCAACGCTGCTTCTGCATCGGACCATGCGGCAAAAAAGACTGAGGATATGACGTCGGTCATGCGCTTTTATACCCTGACGCTCTGATGTCAGATCTGAGTGCCCATGACCAACGTCAGCCTAATACTTTGGTATTCGGGCCGACCGAGGACAGCGGACTACCCATATGTAAGGACTGCAGCAATGTGAGATGAAGAACATCTTCAGATCACAGGTTCTGAATTTTCTTGGCATAAGGCCTTACCAAGTTTAATATTATTGCCTGTCAAAAAGAAAAGCTAAACCAACCTTAACTGAAGTACTGAATATTCTAAGACAGGAAAAACTGAGGCAAGATCTTTACAAAAGAAGAAGCAAGTACACAGAAATAAATGGAATTTGTGGGAAAGAATAGTTGTGTAAAATCTTACCATAACCATAGATGTCCATCTCTTCCATGTTGCAGTATTTCAGTTGTGAGATTTTCTGCCGTCAGGCGACTTGTACGTCAGCTCCTGTACAAAAGCTTCAGCTTGGCTGTTGCAGATGTGTGGGACGTCACATGTAGGGCCATTAACCAGACGCCTTAAATGTGACATCTGCACCCATAACCCTCAGAACTTGAAGGCCAGCAGGTAGAGAGAAAGGCCCAGAAGGAGAGACGCCAGAGGGGACAGGTGTGTGGCCTTTGTGTCATTTAATAGATTAATTAGATCCCGGACTGAGTTGGAAGTAAAGGAGCAAGTATGGGGGTAATGGTGGGTGGGAAGCAATACTGCAACATGGAAGAGAAGGACATCTATGGTTATGGTAAGATTTTACACAACTATTCTAAGTCCTTCTATTCCTATGTTGCAATATACCAGTGTTGGGAGAGTACCACAGCTTAGATGCATGAAAGGGAGGTGGATGCTGAAGAGGATTCTACAAAGCCTTGCAGGATGAAAGTGTGGCTAGTGGACCAAGTGGCGGCTTCCATGATGGATCCTGTTTCCAGACCTCTCATGAATACCTGGAGGCGGCCACCGCCCTAGTGGAATGGACCTTTACTCCCATTGGAGTGTTCTTTCAATGGTGAGTGTAAAAGAGCCAAATAGTTTTCCTGATCCAGCAAGAGATGGTTTGTTTGGAGATTACCTTGCCCAGGGCTCTGGGGTGAAAGGAGACAAAGAGCTGCTTAGATTTCCTAATGGTTCTGGTTTTGTCCAGGTAAAACCTAAGTTGCCTGTGCACATCCCAAGGAGAGCAGTATCCTCTCCCCTTCATTAGTGGGGGAAGGAAAGAAAGTGGGTAAGTGGACAGATTGTTTTAGAAACAAGTCATTGACCACGTTGGGCATAAAGGAGGGATTGGTCCGTAGAGTGACTGTCTTTGTGGAAGGTGGTGTAGGGGGGACAGGCCATTAAGGCCTACAGCTCTGAGACCCTTCTGGCTGAAGTGATAGCCACCAGCAGGACGTTTTTCTAAGTACACATCTGTAAGGAAGAAGACACAGCTGGTTCGAAAGGCTGCCGAGTTAGTTTTTCCAGGATGTAATTGAGGTCCCAGGGTGGAGGGATAGGTTTCTTTGGTGGCCTCATGTGTAAGACCCCTTTAAGGAAGAGCTTTATATCGAGCCTGGCTAGCAAGGGAGGATCCAGGGGCAAGCAGGCTGATAGAGCAGAAAGGTGTACTTTCACTGAAGAGTAAAGAAAGTCCGCTTTTAATCAGTTGAGACACAGGTGAGAACAAGGGGGGCATCTGCCAAACAGGGTTCCCTTCCCTTGTCCAGACACCACTTAGTAAATCTTCCCCACTTAGCTAGGTAAGATTTTCTTGTGGTAGGTTTCCTTGCCTCCCTCAGGATTGAAAGCACATCCTGTGAGTAATGGTGTCTGAAGGGGATCAGAAGTTTATCATCCACAGAGTGAGGGACAACATCTGCAAGTGTGGATGAAGGAGAGTTCCTTTGTCTTATCAGTAGGTCCACCTTGTAGGATAACTTGTAATGACTGCCCTTGGCTAGACTGAGAAGTAGGGGGAACCAGTGCTGCCTTGGCCAGTAGAGTGTCACTAACAAAATTTTTGGTTTGTCGTCCTGTATTTTCAGGAGGACTTTCTGAATCATTGGGAAAGGGGGGGGGCAGAAAGAAACTTCCCCTCCCAAGAGGTGCTGAAAGCGTCCACTCTCCAAGAACACTCAAAGCTACAGTGGGAGTGCATCTTTGAGCAGAAGGTCTGCAGCTGCCTGTTCCGGGGGGAGGCAAACAGGTCTATTTGTGGAGTACCCCCACCGGTGGACTATGTCTAGGAAGACCCCCCTGTCCAGCATCCATTCATGCTGGGGTGAGGAGGTGCAGCTTAGGCAGTCTGCTTGTTTGCTGTCCTGCGAGGGGAATGTAGGTCACTCGCAGGACCAGGTTGTGTCGAGAGGCTAGGTCCCACATCAGCAAGGTCAGCCTGCACAGCTGGTATGCCTTTGTTCCACACTGTTTGTTGAGATACCACATAACCGTGGTGTTGTCGCTGTCACTATCTGGAGCACCCCTGGGATCAGAAGGGGAATAAAGGTCTTTAAGGCTAGGAGGACAGCTGTCACTTCCCTGATATTGATGTGATTGCTCTGTAGAGAAGGGTGCCAGTTTTCCTGGACCCTGTAGGATGCCAGAGTTGCACCCCAACCTGAATAGGAGGCATCTGTATGCATTGCTTGGGTTGGGGTGGGTGGCTGCAGTGGGTGTCCCAGGTTTAGATGGACTTGCTGGATCCACCAGCTGATTTCTTTCTTCAGACAGGGAAGGAGAGGAATCTCCTGTGTTAAGGGATGCAGGTGTTGGGACCAAATGTTTTTAAGGTATCACTGTAGCTTGCGCATATGCATCTTGGCCAGTGGTAGCATGGGGATGGTAGCTGCCATTAAGCTCAGAAGACGCAGGAATTGCCTTGCCGTCACCTTCTGAGAATGGAGGGTTTCCTGGAAGTTTGCAGTCAGGGATAGGACCTTGTCCTGTGGGAGAAAGGTCTTCATTTTGTCTGTTCTGATTCTGCAGCCTAGGAAAATCTTGTCCTGGCCTGTATTCAAGGAGGACTTGGGTAAGCTGATGGTAATCCCTGGAGGACTTGCGTAAGCTGATGGTAAACCCTAGATTTTGCAGAAGGGACATGGTGAAGAGCAGATGCCTTGAGAGGGTATCTTTGGACTCTAATAGTATTAAGATGTCGCCCAGATAAGGGTAAATCTGGATTCCCTGCATTTTGTAGAAGCCAATTGCTGGAGCTAGGCACTTTGTAAAGACTTGAGGGGCAGTGGATAAACCAAAGGGCAAGGCAGTAAACTGGAAATGATTGGATAGTCCAGAGAAACACAGAAATTGTCTGTGGGAAGTTCTGATGGGTATGTGAAGGTGTGCTT
Source organism: Protopterus annectens (assembly GCF_019279795.1). Classification (NCBI taxonomy): domain Eukaryota; kingdom Metazoa; phylum Chordata; order Ceratodontiformes; family Protopteridae; genus Protopterus; species Protopterus annectens. The sequence continues at coordinate 593,360,277 of NC_056741.1, forward strand.
ATTTTAGGTCTAGGGTGGCCATGAAGGCTCTGGGTGAAATAAGAGGCAGAAGACTGGGAAGTGACAGCATTTTGAAGGAGGGTACCTGAAAATGTAGGTTTAGAAACCTGAGATCTAAAACAGGTCTCCAGGGGCCATCTTTTTTGGGGACCAGGTAAAGACTAGAGTAATCCCTTTCCTTTCTGTCCTGAGGGGACAGGTTCTATGGTATCTAGCTTTAGAAGTTCTGACAAAACTTGTGGTAGGAGACAAATTTGTTTTTTGGGGGGAAAAGGCATACTTCTCCTGGGTGTTTTTTCTTTCCAGGATTGGAAGTACCCTTTTTGGATAATGGATAAGACCCACTGATCTGTGGTGATGGCTTGCCAGAGTAGAAGTCAGTGCGGAAGGCGTACAGAGAGTGGAAGGTGGGCCAGGCAGTCACACATTATTGGGACCTACTCTATCCTGAAAGGGTTGTCTGGGTTGAGAAGGTGGTACACATTAGGTCTGGACGAGGAAGGTCTTCTTGCCCCTCTTCTAGACCTGGAAGAGGAGGCACCTGGCTGAGGAGGGTTGCGCCTTACAAAAGTGGTTTTAACAGGGTAGCTCTGGTAATATTTGGGAATGGGGACACCAGCAGGTGCTTGATGTCCTATAATTCTTAACTTTTTTCCTGAGGATTTTTGAAGAGATCTGCAGATAGTTTCCCAAAGAGGAAATTGTGATCCAGGGGGGCGTCCAAGATTTTGGACTTGAAGTCGTCAGGTAGATTCTGCAGTCTTAGCCAGGAGCATCTCCTAAGGACAGAAGCCGATGCAGCAGAGCAGGCAGATGCTTCTGCAGCATCACAGCTGCATCTGATTGACTGCCTGGCTACTTGCTGAGCCAGGGACAGCTTGGAGGCCATGTCAGCCTTAATGGGACTGTCAGGCATAGAGGCCAGCATGGAGGCGGCCTGAGACACTAAGTCTAGAGCATATTTAGTCATGTGGGTCTGATAATTTATGGCTCTGAATGCCAAAGTGGAGGATGTGTAAACTTTCTTTTCCATCCTATCCATGTATTTGCTATCTCTATCAGTGGGTAGGAGGGAGGCGGAAGGCAGCAGCCTAGACTATCAGGAGCGGTGGCAATAACAGCTGGGTCAGCCAAAGGAGGTTTAACTAAGAGTGTTTGCTCCTCTGGCACTTTATAGAAGCAGTCAGGGTGCTTGGGGGCCGGAGGCTGGGACTCTGGGGCCTTAGAGGCTGAATTAAAAGCATCCAAGTAAGCAGGAAGCACTGGAGGGACCGCTGAGGGGGAGGGTGATTCCACTTGAAGCAGCTCAAAGTACTTCTTTTGGGTGTCAGTCATTTGGGAAGTATCCCATTTGAAGCAGTCTTTCATCTTGGTGATGGTCTCACCAAAGGTAACATCCTCAGGGGGGAATCCTCTTCTACAGATTCTTCATCAGGGGAGAAATACTCCTGGGGAGAGGCAATCAGAGATGTGAAATAAATGGAGTCCTCTGAGGAAGAAAAAGGAAGAGTCATGCTCTCTCTCCCTAACCCGAGAGGTCAAGGCTGAGAGGGAAGAGGCACAAGCAGGCCTAGGGCTCAATAAAGGCAGAGTAGAGGGGGCTGAGGCTGAAGGCCTACATAAATGAGGAAGTGAAAGCCTGCCAATCTGGAAAGGTTTCTTGAGAAGAGGAGGTATGTTTGGTTCGGTTTACTGTTCTTTTTGGCCGGGGGTGAAGGTAGGGACTGACCTGGCATCCGACTTAGAAGACATTTCCAAAGAATGGATCCCTGTCGGAGGTACCACAGAATCTGGTTCCCTCTCGACATCAACGGTAGTCAGTGTTTGGGCAATCTCAGAAAACGTGCCGGTAGTCAGTTGTGCAACGGCTTCCTCAAGGGTCGTCATTGAAGTTGACGGAACCGCCGAGCGCTCAACTCCTAGACAGGCAGTTGGCGAAGTCAGGAAGTGCAGCGGCAGGCGAGGAAGGCCTAGGAATCTTTTCCTTCTTTCACAGGGGTTCATGTTTGGCCTCTGATGCGGGATCCATTCTAACAGCTAACTGTTTCAGGCGCTGATTCGCTAGGTAAAGGTTTAAGGCAGCCAGACAGCTGCGCAGGGTTTTCGGCACAAATGATTGACAAATCGAGCAGGAGAAATGGTTATGCTCCCGACCTAAGCAAAAAACACACCTATCATGGGCGTCTTTATGGGGTATCTGGTGCCTGCATTGGCACTTTCCCTATTTACCTGACATCAGCTAAAGGCTACAACCAAAGCTAGGCAACAACAGTTAGCAAAACAAGAAAAAAATTGAAACCCAATGAGTTATTTAGCTTTACTGATGTGCCATCTGTAAAGGAGTGATCGTACGATGCATAAGTCGTCTGCATCTGAAAAGTTCTGAGGACTGTGAGTGCAGACGTCACATTTAAGGTCCCTGGTTTATGGCCCTACGTGTGACATCCCAAGCAGCTGCAACAGCCAAGATGAAGTTTCTGTATAGGAACCGACATACGAGTCGCCTGAGGGCAGAAAAATCTCACAACTGGAATACTGCAACAAAGGAATAAGGACATCAATGCATAGAACAATGTTCAGGAGGAGTGAGTTTTGTTCTCTAGACTTAGGATCTGTTACACTAACTCCTTTTTTATCTTTTTTTTTTCTTCTGTTCCTAGTTTACTCAATTTATGTACCTTTTTAACACAAAATTCCTTTTTACTGAGAGCACAGGGAATGTGCCATCTTCCTAAGTGAAGGACTCAGTGTGTGTCAGTAACCACAGGTTCACAGGTTGGTACTAGGCTATCAGCCCTAGGGCCTATACAAGCCTAGCCATAACAATTCCCCTGGCTATTTCTTCCCACATTATTTACTTTCCTGGACCCCTGTCTAGCAGGGCGACTGACGTGATCCCTGGGGTGAATTTCCTTTCTCCCATCCAAACGTCAAGGTTCCTCTTGAAGAGGTCCAAAGAGGCACTCTGCTTGACATGTATGGGCAATCTATTCCAGAGTCTGGGGAGTCTCTGGGTCAGGAACCTATCCCTCCAGCATGTTTTGTTTATTGTGATGACAAGGTTTAGATCCCTGGAGCGTGTAGCTCTGAGGGATTGGGATTTCTTTAAGTATAGCATGCCCAACAGCTCTGTGTTCGACATGGCCTTGTATGTTAAAGCAGAGATCACCTCTGAGTAGACGATATGCGACAGAGTATAGCTGGAGTTTAAGGCGGTCAGCGTAGGGCATCTGCTTTAGGCCTGTGATTCTTTTAGGGAGGTATTTCTGAGGCCTTTCCAGTTGTTGCAGATGTCTTGAGAGGTACATACCAAATGGGGCGTTGTATTCTATAATGGGTCTAATGAGGGATGAGTACAGTGGGACAATGACCTCCTTTTTTCTGGATGAAAAGCCCTTCATGATGAGGTGTGCCACATAGAAGGATTTCCTGACTGTTGTGGCGATGTGGTTATCGAAGGTGAGACCACTGTCCACCTGTGTCCCTAAGTCTCTTATCACACTTTCTGTGTTTAGTGTACTGCCACCTATATGGTAATTCATGGATACATGTTTTTCCCAAAGGGATAACAATACATTTCTTGGCATTGAGCTTGAGCCCATGGCTCTGGCACCAAGCATCTGTTTCTGTAAGGCCCTTTTGTAGAGTATCCACATCATTTGGGGATTCAATAATGGCTCCCAGTTTGCAGTCATCTGCAAACTTTGTTAGCCAGAGTCCCTTAGTGTTGACCTGTACTTCAGAGAAGTAGATGCCAATCAAGAGCGGCCCCAGGACTGAACCCTGAGGTACTCCACTTGTCACTTGTCTGGAGCTGGATTTGGAGTCGGCTACTTTTACAGTGTGGTGAGCAGTACTCATTCTCACTCAGTGGACACCAACATTTCCTCTACATCACTGTCCACCAAAAGTTAAAAAGTGTATTTTTTGAGCCAGAGATCAGACAAAATAATACTCTATTATTCTGCTTGTGATAGCCAACTCTACCACTTTTTTTAAACACCTTTATTAATTTATCACTTAAAATATAGACACACATACATTAAAAGAAACAAAAGCAAACCATACTAACATTTTCATTTACATACATTATATGTTTTCTTGTTAACTGTCATTCACTCCATTACATGAATTGCATGACTCCTGTCTTACCTTAAACCTGATATTGGACGAGTCTCATAGCCGATCAATCTTTCTTGATAGTCCAAGCATATTTTATATATAGATATATATATATATATATATATATATATACACAATACATACACACACACACATATATATACATATATATATATATATATATATATATATATATATATATATACACACATATATATATATATATATATGTATATATATATATATATATATTCTGTTTCATCTAGCCCAAGTTTCAAACTGTTTAGAATAAAGTGTGCAGCTACTCCCCTAGATGTTCGCAATGACATCCTATTAGTCCACATACTTTAATTTGTTCCCCCAAAGCTTGCCTCTTTTGTTATTGTTTTCTTTTCTGGGTCCTCCCAGAACATCTATTAGTAACAATACTTCAAACACCACATATTCTCGACTACACAGTTACAATCTCACACAAGACTCCTTTAAATTCTGCTTCTTTTACTTTTAGGGGTATATAAAGACTTACTCGAGTTAGTCTATTCCCCTAAAAAAAAACTGCCTTTAATTATATCACCCATTTCTGCAAGTCTAATTCCTCCTCTCTGGACACATCTGCTTATCAGTGTTAAAACACCCTTTTCCTTCTGCCCTCAACTGAGAACCAAAACCCACTATTCCACTCAAATTCCTTAAGACCCCTTTCAGGCAAATGTGTTCACTGCAAAAATAATTTGGATGAAACTCTCATCTAGCTGCATTATAAATGTAACTCTTATCTTTTCCACCAAGCCATTAACATTCCACATCATAATTTCAAGACCTGCCATTTTTTATACAGTATTTCTGGACAGAAATGCATTGATTTTTTTGGATAACCTTACCAACAGCTGTCACCTTTATACCTTTAAGACTACCCAAAGCCTTAAACATGTACTCTCCACACTCCCTTTTGGCATATAGGATTTAGTTTGCAACCAGCTTTTCCTCCTCTGTGTTTCCCCTTGCAATCCCTCCACAAACACCCCAAATTATTCATATTGTAATCTAACAAGGAAAAAATTTGTACACAATACTCTCATTGAATTTCTGTCCCAATACTAGAGCACATGCTCTGTTTATTGGGCCGCAAGTCACCCCATCATTTCACAATCCAAATTAAGGTCATCTGCTATTGTCCATTCTCTCACCCGATCTGTGTGCGTCTATTACAACACAGAATGCATCACTAGCCAGCATTTCTATTCTTATTAAATCTTACCTGATGCCAAGCAAAAAGCAGCCTACATTTGATAATTTCCAAGAACTCTTATTTTACTACTTTGGCACAGAACGGTTGCTGGGTGTAACTAACCTGTAAGCATCAACTTTCCTCAGTCTGTTACTGTTTAAACTCTTTAGTTCTCTCAGGTTGCTTGGATCCAAAGAAACCCACTCTATATGCCCTGCACAAATATCTTTTTGCCAGAGCATGCAAAGTTTGTTGTTGTAAAAACAAGGTATTCCATGGGCAAGGCTTGAACAAGTGTACACAGCTATCCTTTTTAAAATCTCATTCACTGCCCCTCTTTATACATTTATACAAATGAGTCTTGGAAATTGGATTTTGGACCTGTCATTCACTCTGACTTCTATTACTAAATCCCTTGTGCATTCCAATTTTTTTTTAAGAGGGGGAAAATTCCACATTCATACTGCAAATGTATCTTTGAAATATTTGTCTACAGCTTCAAACTACTACTATTATTTTTTGCATCCAGATGAGTTACATGTCTCAATATCTGCATTAACATATTAAAAAATATATTGAATCCCACCTCCATATTATATAATATTGAAACTCTTTCTATACATATTTCTTCATCTTACGGCAATCTTAGCAAATGATAATCAACCATACCTCCCAACTGCCCTGAATTACTCGGTTTTTAATGAGTTTTGGGGTCCCAATAATGGGGTGCCACGATTCCAGAGTGGCACCACCTCAGTTCAAATTTTTTTCATCTATTTTTACACTTTTTAATTTCCATGCTTTTGGAGCCTGTCGGAATTAAGCTCAAGGGACGTGCAGACATGCGGAGAAGCACATCTGTTTGAATACTGGGACTGCTGTTGGGTCCAGAGTTAGTTATGAATTTATTTAAGATTACTACTGAGACTGCCGTTGGGTCCATGCAGAACACAGATTATGGAGTCGAGTTATTAAGCTACTTCAGTTTCACTCAGAACTGCAGAGGGAGCCAAGCCCAGGATGACATCTGGAGCTGCTTTAAGGTATGTGTGTGTATGTGTGTGTGTGTGTGCGTGTGTGTGTAATGGTGCATGTATGTTGGTGTGTAGCACTTTGGTGTTCAGAGACGCTTTCATCTGTATACATTTGTCACGATTTATCCACACTGTTCCCGTGATGATGCTTAAGGACCGCAAATTACCACCTCTACATACTGTCCCCCGACAGAGGTGAAGTGACGCCTCCATGTATCCGTGTCAAGAGAGATGACAGCAAAGGCGAAGCCCAAAAGGCACAAAAGTATAACTTTCGTGTCTTAGAGAGAAGTCGTTGCTATCGCAGGTCTAGCGGTACCCCAAGGTAGTCACAGAAGGTCCGGCATCTTGCATTTACATCTCCATGGCCGGCTTTTTGTAATTGTTGATGCGTTATAAACCCATGGTGGTACTAATAGGGTACTGGGGTCGAGTTTACTGTTTAAGCATAATTACGCACTCACTTTGTGCAAATGATTCTTCTTATGATTTGCCCTTTTTCAGTTTGGTGAAGATGTTGCGCATTTGAATGGTATTATTAGCATGTGCATAACAAATCCTTCCGTGCAGGCGTAAATATAAATGTCAGGTATTGTTTACTCCTTTTCTCTTGTTTCTGAGTAAGATTTTTGCCATTAGGTAGATAAGCCACCTTCTTGAGTTTATATTTTTTGCAGACAGTCTCTTGAAGTGATGAAGTTCATAACCAAGAGCATCCTTAGTCGACTTTGTCTTGCTGTCTCAGAAGCAAATTTTATTGATAAATTTTCAAGGGCCTTGCCAGATTTTTGATGATTCCAGGTTGAGAGGTATACAATCAACGGCTTGATCACAGTCTTCTGCTACTTGCAGTTTCCACTCAATGCACATCATAAAAACACCAGTAGCAAGAAACACTAGCTATGTTACCACTATTTGAACAACATGAAGTGCCTGGACATGAAAGCCTTAACTGTTTACAGCTCTCTCTGACTGTTCTGATTCATTAGCTTCTGAGAACTTATCTACTGTCACAGCTAGTCAGTCTTGCAGAAAAAGTCCAGCATCTGCCACTGCTTATATAACATTTTATTTGTGTACATCTAGAAGGGTTTCAAAGGTATCTTTTCCTTTTCTTTCCAACCCCGACCAGCATTAACCTAACTTCAATTCTATTCTTCATGACAGAATTCCTGTAGACTTATCCTATTATTAGTTCACTCCATTGTCGAAAGTGCGTGCTGTGAGTCCAGGAATGTTTTAACACCTCCCTGCAAAGTGTATTCTCTCATGTTTGTGGGGTATAAAAGCCAAAATTTCAGCAATTTCTCTTAGAGGGCATCCTGACCAGAACAAATTTGTTTACCCTTCTACCAGGAATCTTATCCTTGGTTTGGCACCTATGCCTCTAATGGACACAGGCAGCCTGCAAAAAGTTCATCTTTCAGGCCCATGTTTGTAAATATTTCATCTCACAAGCCCCTGCTTCCACTTATTAAAGGTACCAGAAGTTGTCATAGATATGGAATGCATGGCTAGGCTTACAAAGGCCCTTGTGGTCTCAGTCTAGTACACACGCCTATGAACCAAAGCAATGACAACATATTCTCTAAGCAGAGACTGAAATCAAACAAGAAATGATCTCAGGATCCTTTGGATACCGCATCCATCACACAGTTTCTGTACGTCCTTCAAATGAGAACATCTTCTAGTGTGATGATTGTCCATTGAGCTATGTGGGCTTTCATGAACTTAAAGCAGTTTGCACTCTACTCTCTCTCTCTGGTATACTTGAAAAGCAGATGTTCTGTCCTCGAAATCAGTGTTCTACTTCAAGTTTTTCTATTTTCTCCTCATGCAATGCTTCCAATTCGACTAGTGTACTTAATATCAAGTTTCAGCATTCTGAACAGCAGTGATCTCATCAGCATGATTTGACAAGGTATTCCCAGTTTCTTTTAGTTCCTTCTCACTGGATTTCACAGTCTATTACACTACCACTTCATTTTACAATTTCGCCATACATGCAAGTCCATTTTTTCCTGCACTGCATCATTCTTATATTAGTATCTAGGAATTTGCTTCACTCTATGCCCTGATTCACCACATAATTTATCTTCTGTTCCTTGAGGGTTAATCTACAGCAAGTAACAGTAATTTTTTTACTTTGATTTTGACATTCAAATTTATCTAAAGTGCAGACCTAAGAATCACGCTGAATTTCTGCTGCACTCACATGCTTCAAAGCCAGCTTAATGAGTTTAATTTTCAGATTGCAGGACAGAGCTTATGAGAGTTTGTGTTAACTTGTCAGCACCATACTGGAACTCCTGGGAGTTCCTTTCAGACGGCTGCTGCAACAATGATTGATTCCACTAGAAGACCCACTGACAAATGCTGCTTACCTTTAGGAGTTTGTAGGGAATCACTTGGGTAGTTGTGTCAGGTTCCTGCCATGCCATTCTGTCATATAAATCTATAAGACTGTCCACAAGCGGAACCATCCAACAGGTAGAGGGTGCAGAGCCATTTGTTTCAAATAGCACCTCCACATCCTGATAGAATGGTTCCGATGACCAAAATCTCTTATACCTCATCAATTCTAAGACTTTGCCAAAAGTGACACCTTCAGGTGGGGATTGTGGGGCACACTCTCTCATCCAAGTCAGTGTCCTATATGACAGATCTGAAAGGAATACTAGGCGCTTCTTCTTAAAATCTTTTCCTGAAGACATCAGGGTGATACTGGTCAGTCTCTTGAAGATTTGACAAGTATTTGCTACGATTTTCCAAAGCTGATGGCTCTGTGCTGTCTTTGGTAGCCCTGATGAATGGACTGAAGAACTGATAGAACAGTGTCACAGATGGTACAGATAGTGGACCTGTAAGTAGGAAGGAAGGAGGGGCTAACATCCTCTCCATTGCCTAGAAGTCATATTTGGAATCTGTTGGCATTGAGAAACCACCTCTCAAAACAGTTTCCTCCCCTGCCACAGTAGAGAGGACTCTTGATGAAGAAAGAATCCTAGACACCCAGAAGCATGAAGGCCCTGAGATGGAGGCACACTCAGCATTAGGCACCCGCCGAACCCGCAGCCACTGGGAGCCCCCGATTATCTCCCTGTGTATGAGGGCCCCCCACATGAAGCAGCCACGGGTTTTCTCTCTCTTCCACTCCTTGCTTGGCACCCTCCTGGACATTCTCACTGCTGTATAACATAAAGCGATTCAGTTATTTTTTTTCTTCTGAAAAATGTGACTGCAAGCTGCAGTCAATCAGGTCTGCTTCAGTGAAGCAAGGGATCCGAATGGCTGCAGTACTCAGGGAAGTAAGTTCTAGTTTCCTGATTAGCTTTGCTGTAATCTGTGGTCTGTTGGGTCAGTTCTGTGGATTATCAGTTTGAGGCATACCTCTCAACTGCACAGACTTTTGCAGAATGCCCAGATTTTTGCTAACAGATGAACTTCTGTTTTTTATCATCACATTTCAAGTTAGGAGATGCGTAATGTTTTTTGAATATTTTCAGTATAATACGAAAAAAAACAGTGCCTGTTAGCTAATAGAGAGAGCTATGAACTGTTAGAACAGGTCATTTTCTGTGGTCCAGAGATTATTTCAGACTCCATTTACCTACTGTGTGACAGTGAGCAAACCACTTACTAAGTCATTTAATCAGACGATTCCTCCCAGGTGCGCTTGAAAAAGGTACATCTGGATCAGGGAGTCTATCATGGCTAACAAGCAAATAATCAATAATGGTACCAACGCTTTTTATAACTGACACTTTAAACCATCATATTATTTTGCTTCAGAATACTGCTGGAATACATCTATTTATATATTTGATTTATTTTTTTATTTAACATTTGTTGAATGGGAAAGTCCAACTAGGACAGAGCCTGTTTTCAGCGGAGGTCTAAGGGAGAAACACTCCAGATGAATGTCTTTAGACTGTGGGAGGAAACCGGAGTACCTGGATGAAACCCCATGCGAATGCAGGGAGAACATGCAAACTCCACAAAGAAGGCACCCTGGTGGAGTATTGAACCGGAGAACCTCTTGCTGTGAGGCAACAATGTTAACCGTTGCACCACTCTGCTGCCCATATATGTGTGCATGTGCAAAATGAGAACTATTGCCTTGCCTTATATTTTTGGCTTAATGATGGTAAGCAGAAAACTGCTGAGTAAGCAAGAAATAAAAAAATTAATATACATTTTTATGCAAACCAGGGGTTAATGAGGTGACAGCAGCTTCTTTTACAGAACAGTACAGCCATTAATTTCACATTAAAGAACTGTGTAAGGGGGATCTTGCACACTTACACGACATACTGATTGATTAATGAATTACTATCATGTTGCCTGGTTTTGCACTTCTGGCACAGGCCCACTTCAATTGCATCATGGAGGGGCTGTTCTGCTATTATCTTAAGATATACTTCTTTAAATGTATCCTCTTACAGAGGGGTAACCTGATTTTCATGTAGTTGTGTAGATTATCCATGTTTCACTCAGAATTTAATGTTCTTGCTTGGTTAGAATCTCCCCTTTTTAAATGCAAAAAAAACACACACACACACACACACACACACACACACACACACACACAATCACTTAAGAGCATGCACAAGTTGTGGGCAATTGGGAGGCTCAATAACTTCCCTGTGAAATGTTAAGCTCTCATCCTTCCATTTGCAAAATGCAGAATGCTATTTCTCATAATGTGGAGCAAATGGACAATTATGGAACACTTACCAGTAGCTTACTAACAACTTTAGTTAGAAAGCTTGCAAAATAGCTAAATGTCTTCTTTTATACATGCAAAGTTATCTTGATGAAGTACTCTATCACCCTTTTTTCCATTTTGGCATATGTGGTCAGAGTGTCACTTCAACAGTGACAATCATCTACAGCCAAGGTTCACATTACTGGTTGGCTAGCCCTGCCACGGCTGTTCTTCCATACCACACACTTACATCTATGGCCAATTTAATGTGTCCAATCCAGCTACTGCACGTCTTTGGAATGTGAGAGAAAAGTAGAGCAACCTGGGAAACCCACACAAACACCGGGAGGACATGCCCACTGTACACATTTGGCATACTAGCTGAGAACTGAACTAGGGAACGTATTGCTGTGAGACAGGAACACTATCCACTGCACCACTATTTTTTTTTTTTTTTTAAATAAAATTTTATTTGTCCATCCCACATATTCACCATCTGCCCCATGAACCCGAGTTGGCTAAAGCAAGTAATCTGAATGAATGAATGGTTGATTGTATTCTGTTGGTGAGAGGGTGTATAGAAGTACGTAGCCAGTAGTTTGGGTAAACTGGCATAGATAAGTAATTCAGTATTTTTTACTTATCTTTTGTTGACCGGGTTCATCTGACTAGGCTAGTGACCTCCTTTCAGGGAAACCTGAGGCAATAGTTACACTACCAGGGGAAATTTAGCCAGGGCATCAAGGAACTTCCCCTATACTTTTAAACAAGGTCCATGGGATCTTTTACACCTACATGAGTTACCACCAGCTCATGCAGATGGGGCTTGATTGAACATCTCATGCAAAGGATGGCACACTTAGGATTGCAGCACCCCCCCTTATGCTGCACTGTATTGACTATTCCATGCACCTGGTGTGGAAATAAAATCCAGAGTCTTCTCATCTTACAGTATATGCTACCAGTTGCACCACTTACACCGCACTTGGTGAAATACGAAAGTGACTGCAACGGTAGCTGTACATATATCTAAGTATGTAGGTGTTTGGTGCTTATCTGCATCATCTTTTATTTTAAGTATATGGAACATGTTACATGACGACTGGCAAATCCACTATTCAGGAAACAGTTTCCCTAATATTTTAGTCCCCCTCCATATACGCCGGTGTGTGTGCTGCTATAAAGAGAGGGATGCAGTAGTCCACAAAAAAAACACAAAACTGAAAGGCCAAAAATTAGCCATAAAAATAAGAGTGTGGACTACTGAGGATAAGGAATTATGTATCATTACTACTATGCAAGGAGCCCAAAATTTCTGGACAGAAGACATTCAAAAGATTGAGAGAGAAATTCAATGATAGAAAACTACTTACCCAACAAAAACTCTCCAAAGCTCCAAATCTAAATTTGTGTTCATTAATACAACAGACTCATGGAAGTATTATACAGACCAAAAAAATTGGGGTCATTTGGAAAGAAGCCACTGGGGAACTGTAAAAATATAAAGAAAATCTAGAGATTTTTGAAAGGTATAAAAAATAAACATGGGCATGGGAAAGAGAGACACAGAGATAATATGGTGTAATATTTATGCAAAGGAGAAAGCCAAATTAATATATAAAAGCAGCTCCAAAGATATTTGAAGAGGAAAAACAGGTAAAAGCACCCAGATGTGGAAAATTTCACAATACAAAAATAAGATCACAAAGTGGGAATGTAGAACAGAAGATTAGTAAAGCATAAGTTAACACCTGCAAAGTGAAATATTTAGTTTACAAAGTCTAACATAGGTTATATGTCACAGCATGATGGAACAATGAGTCCCCAAAGAAGAGAGAAACAGGTGTAGCAGGAGACATCTGAAAAAGAAATATGGATATTGGAAAGAAAAAGATTGGAATATTTATGCAAAGGAGAAGGCAAAACTAATCAATACAAAACACAGCACCAAAGATATCTGAAGAGAAATGCAGTCAATGGCATCCGAACATGAAAAGAAGGCAAAACTAATCAATACAAAACACAGCACCAAAGATATCTGAAGAGAAATGCAGGCAATGGCATCTGAACATGAAAGATTTTACAACATAAAAAATAAGAAAACAGACGGGGAAGTAGAAAAGAGGATTAGCAATTGAGAAGTTAGAGAAATAGAACATGAAGTTATGGATTACCTGTGAAGTGAAGTGAAGTGAAGTGAAGTGAAAACTTTAGTATAGAAAATCCAACTCTGGTAACATTACAGTATGATAACACAAGAGTCGCCAAATTAAAGAGAAACCAATGGAATGGGAAGGATCTGATGAGTTGTCATATGAAGATACTCTGGAACCCTCAATAGGAAACCAGTACAAAAGTTCAGATGGGAGTTGCACAGCAAGGGAAGGAAGAAACAGTGGCATCACTGACACAGTCAGTGTTGTGGAGTGATATGTCATAATGTAACAACATTGCTACTAAATGCCCGTGTGTGTGTACATCTGTGAGTGGCTACCTTGCTGTGGGGTACAGGAGCTTGTTATAATGTAACATTGGTACTAAATTTTATTTATTTAACATCTGTTGACTGGGAAAATCAGACTAGGACAGAGCCTATTTTCAACGGAGGCCTGGGGAGAAATGCTCCAGACACGTCCTTGGAATGTAGGAGAAACCAGAGTACCCAGAGGAAACGCAAGCAAACGCAGGGAGGACATACGAACTCCGCACAAAAGGCAGCCCAGCAGAGAATCGAACCGGAGAACCTCTTGCTGTGAGGTGACGTTAACCGCTGCATTACAGTGCTGCCCCTGTCAGAGTGTGTTTGTGTATGTGTGTGTGTCTCTCTGTGTGTGTGTGCACCACTGTGAGTGGCTAGCTTGGTGTGGTACAGGCGTTTGTCATATGCAACATTGGTACTAAATGCCAGTCAGTGTGTATCCTGGAGTTTCAAGTTTTTTTAATGGTCTGAATGTAGCAACACTATATAGTGATCATTAAATGGCACTACATGATCTTGACAGGGAAGGGGGCATGACGATAATGTGGAACACTTGTATTCTCCTGGGTAGGGCCCCACAGCTTGAAACTTGCTGGTGGCTCCCAAAATGTTACTGGGCCAGAACTGATGGCTCTAACGCCAAGACTGATTCCAAATGTACTGCCACAGAGGATGGCAAAGAAACTTAGATGTCAAGCGTTCTAATCAGAAATCCACTCAGTACAGATTGTGTCAGATGAATTACTGCAGGCACCAAGGTGAGAACACCTGTCTGTTCCAATCCAACAGGATCTGGCTGGATAGTCAGCTTCACGGCCACCTGCGCAAATACTGGCACCAGAGAATGAGCTTGAAGGTGCAGTGGTGCAGCGGAAGCATTGTCACCTCACAGCAAGCGGTTCTCTGGTTTGATTCTCAGGTGGGGTTGCCTTGTGTGGCGTGTGCATGTCCTCCTTGAGTTCATGTGGAATTACTCTGGGTGCTCTGGTTTCCTCCTACATTACAAAGATATGCGCCTGGAGCTTTTCTTCCTGGGCCTCCAATAAAAATTGGCTTTGTACCAAGTTGGACTTTACCGGTAAACAAATGTTAAATAAATAAATAAAGGAGGTGACTCCCAGTCTACTTCTGAGGTGCTCCTAAATGAGTGTACCAAAGATAAGGAAGTAGTGGAAGGTGGTCTAGAAGTCAGAAAATAACTCACCTTTCAAGCAGAGGAAATGCCTGCGAGAAGGGGATTTTGTCTATAATCACAACATTCTGCTTGATAGGAGACCGGTGGTATCAGTGCCAAAGAGGGAGAAGATTCTCTTTTGGGTACTTTACTGGTAAGAGGAGCAAATGCCTCATCAGCTCTACATTTTCTAGGTTCCTTTTCCTTCTCTTTTTCCACCTTGTTGGAAGCCTGCACAGGTAAGCACATGGTTAGTTTATTTTTTTTATCTGATAAATACATTGATCCAAATTCTCAGCAAATGGATCAATCAATATTCGGATATTCTGGACCATGGCAAATCACATAAATCATGGCTGCCCCGAGGGAGAATTATGTCTCGACATTTGGTGCATTTCTTAAAGTTTTATCCATAATTAAGGTAAGAGCAAGTCTAAGTAAAAGGTAAAGTAGTTAAAATACTTCTCTCTCTTTTTTCTTTTGTAATACCAATAAGATACCAAGCCAACTACTCAGATACCACAATGAAGTAAAGGCAAAAAAAAAAAAAAAAAAAGTACAACAGAAAGAAGCAATACTCAACTAGCAGTTTTTATTCTACTGCTTAATACTTATCCACCTTTATTTATATACCTAGAACTACATCTAGCATATATCATATATATATATATATATATATATATATATATATATATATATATATATATATATAGACACATGGTTCCCCTTCATATGACTGAATTTCTCTAAACTCGAAAGTCAAACTCGAAACCAGAAACTTGAATTTAGACAAACTCGAACATATGAAAGAGACAAAAATAAATAAATAACACCTTTCAAATGTATCTGCCACACCCCCCCCTACTTAAATATACATACTCCGAGATTGCACTATAGTGAGGGAAAGAGAAATTAGAAGTTATGTACTCACCATAACGTTCCATCTGAGTAGGTACTTCATTTGTCTGCAACCTGTGGGTCTCTGATCCGACCGGCAGCTTTCCAAGCTTCAAGATCCGAGCTCCTAGCTCCTCCCCTCTACCCACAATCCCCTGTCACCACCACACTACCTCAGATCGGTTTTGCTGTATCACCTGAAAAACCTATAAAAAACAGGTTCAGATATTCTCAAGAATCATTTGGATCCTAGAAACCCGATACTGGCTAGGGGGATGGCAGGGGGGGATGGTTGCAGACAAATGAAGTACCTACTCAGATGGAACGTTATGGTGAGTACATAACTTCTAAATCCAAAGTAGTTACTTCATTTGTTCTGCAACCTGTGGGACAGAGTCCCCAGCTACCTAAACAAAGAAACCTGGGTGGTCTATGGGAGGATATTCCAAAGCACCTTGGAGCCAAAGGATGCCCTGCTTCTAGATATCATGTCCAGCTTATAATGAGAAATAAACGTATGGGCAGAAGACCAAGTGGCTGCTGAACATATGTCGTCCAACGGCATCCTGGACCAGAAGGCTGCAGAAGTTGTGATGGACCTTGTGGAATGTGCACGGATTTTGAATGGGGCTGTTTTGCCTGATGCCTTATAAGCCTGAGAAATACATTGACAAACCCAATTAGCCAATGTCACTTTGGATATAGATTTTTCCCATGTATGAAGGAGCAAATGACACAGAGCTGATCAGCCTTACGAACATCTTTGGTCCTGTGCAGGTAAAAACGTAACTGTCTATGTACGAGTGTATGCAACATGTATTCCCCCTTATTTTGAAATTTTTTGAAAAACACTGGCAGATTGATAGTCTGATTGATATTTGCCACAGATGCCACTTTAAGAAAGACGGGTTAGTCCTGAGAGACACTCTGTCATTGTGGAAAATAAGATAGGGAGGTTTCATGTACAAAGCTTGGAGCTCTGAAAACCTTTTAGCAGAAGTTATGGCTACCAAGAATGCCGTTTTCCAGGACAGAAATTTAAGGGGTACAGAAACTGCAGGTTCAAACGGAGGTTTCATTAAGGTTTGCAGAACAAAAGTTAAGTCCCAAGGGGGAGTCACGGATTTCACTGGTGGCTTGAGAAGGAAAACTCCACGCAAGAATGTCTTGCACAATTTTGTAGATGCTAGAGATCCTAATCCGTCTCCCACATGAAAATGGGATATTGCTGCCAACTGTACTTAGACCGTTGATGCACTGGCCCCTTTTTCAAAAATCATGGACAAAAAATCCAATACTGTAGGAATCGGAACAGTAAAAGGGTTGAGACCTTGGCTGTTAGCCCAGATAGAAAATCGTTTCCACTTACTATTATACATTTTCCTGGTGGACTGTTTATGAGCCGCTACCAGAATAGTTTTCACTGGTGACGAGATACCGGGAGTCCTTGCCATGAGTGGAACTGGATCAACCAAGCCGTGAGCTTGAGGTTGATCAGGTTCGGTGTTGGGCACCCCGTTGGGTGCGATATCAGATCTGGATTGGGATCCAGGATTAAAGGGGGGGAGAGACTGTGAGACCGCAGGTATGGAAACCAGATTTGACGAGGCCAGAATGGGGCTATGAGGATAATTTTGCTCCCCAACCGTGCAGCTTTCTGAATGAATTTTGAAATGAGCGGAAGCGGGGGGTAAGCATAGAGTAGACTGGGAGGCCAAGCATGAATCAGAGCGTCTCTGGGGCTCTCCCTTTCTGGGGGAAGAATTGCGAAGAACTCGCTGCATTTTGTGTTTTGGGGAGTAGCAAAGAGATCGCAGCGAGGCCAACCCCACTTGCAGAAAATTTCCTTCGCAATTTTCGGATTGAGAGACCACTCGTAATGACTGAGAATTACTCGACTCAATTTGTCCGCCAGAATGTTGGATCATCCCGGAATGTGCGTTGCTATCAGAAAGCGGTTGGTGGATATCACCCATTCCCAAACTCTCATGGCTTCTCGACAAAGAGGGTAGGATCTGGTTCCCCCTTGTTTGTTTATATACCAGACCACTGACATATTGTCCGTCTGTACTGCAATCGTTCCTAGAGGTAGAAGGTCTTGGAGAGCCTGCAACACTAGAAGCACCGCCCTCATCTCCAGAACATTTATGTGCAAAGCGGTCTCTGACGAGGCTCACGTACCTTGGACGTTTCTGCCCAAACAATGCCCCCCCCCCACACTAGGCGAGAAGCATCCGTGGTTAACGTGACCTGGGGGGCGGGGGGGGAATCACAAAGGGTCTCCCTTGCCTGAGTTCTGGGGAGTGAAGCCACCACAGGAGGGATTCCGTGCAAACTCTGCTCAGGGGAATAGGAGTGTTCAATGGGTGGAGTAACAGTGACCATTGAACTTGGAGTGTCCACTGTAATATACGCATCCTCAGGCGAGCATGGAGACAGAGGCAGATGCTGCCATCGAGCCTAGTGCCCTCAGGACTAACTCTGCCAGTGGGGCCTTGGTGCGAAGAAGAGCCAAAACTTGGAGTGAGAGGCTGGACAGCCTGTCCGAGGTCAAGAAGGCCCGAGAAGATCGGGAATCTAGCCTGGCTCCTATGAAATTTAATGCTTGCACAGGATGAAGAAAAGATTTCGGTATGTTGACTGAGATGACCAAGCTGTCGGCAAGAGACAGCACATAGTCTCTCGCGATACAAAGTTGATGCCTGTTGGTTGCTGTGAGGAGCCAGTCGTTTAGGTACGGAAAAACCCTTATGCCCTAAAGCCTCGGGTGGACCGCAACCACTACCATGACTTTGGTGAACACCCTGGGGGCTGAGGAGTCTGAACGGAAGGACACTGAACTGGTAATGACTGGCCCCTAGCCGGAAGCGGAGGAACCTCCTGGACCATCTGTCCATTAGAATGTGGTAGTACGCGTCCTTGAGGTCTATAGAGCACATCCAGTCATTCTCCTGCATTAAGGGGGGGAATAGATTGTAGAGTGACCATCCGGAATTTTTCTTTGGGAACAAACATGTTCAGGGCGGACAAGTCTAGAATGGGCCTGAGGTCCCCCGTCTTTTTTGGCACCAAAAGGAACCTTGAGTAGTAGCCCAATCCGGATTGGTCTGGGGGGACCTGCTGGATGGCTCTTTTTTTCTAACAAATTTGAAATCTCTACGGTAGCCGCCTCT
>NC_056741.1:593384091-593440064 GCF_019279795.1 Protopterus annectens
ATTTACCCGTCAGGGAAGGCAGTAAATTGTATAGTTATCTTCTATTCGAGGCAAGATCCCTACCCCACAACAATACAACATACTACCTCATCCCAACAAGGGCAGAGTCTTGCTTTAAAGAGAAGCAACTTAAGACTATAGAGTTTTATCCATACTGACTTTTAAAGCTTTCTTTAAGTTAGTCACCTTGTTTTTCCACAGTGTTATTCCTTTCTTTGCAATAATAACATTCGAGACTATACGTTTTCTCTTCCAAGTGCACCACTCAGCAGTATTTGCTACATTTTTGCAGGATATATTAAGACAGTACAGTTGTATATACTTACCATAAATGTAGATGTTCGAGTGTATTCACTGTTGCAGTCATTACATTTGGGTAATCTGCTGGCAGGTTGCCCTCAGTCGGCCTGATTAACAAAGTCTTGGGTCCTGCGTCGGTTGCTGTCCCTTCTTCCATGACGTCAGGTCGTCAGGGGTACAAAACATGCAGCCGATGCCATCACATCAGTTTTTCTTGGCCCAGATGTTAGGTGCAAACATTAAAAACACAAAAATATACCTCCAACCAAAAGCAAATAAACCAAAAAAGCTTTTAAGCATAGTAAAATAAAGTAGAGGTATAGTAAGAAGAAAACGGGGCTGGAGGGAGGGTCACCAGGACTGCAACAGTGAATACACTTGAATATCTACATTTATGGTAAGTGTACACTGCTGTACTAAGTTCTTCGTGTTTCACTGTTGCACTCATTACATTTGGGTAGATTCTCAAAGCTATGGTTGGGAGGATGGATTTATACAGCATTAGGACCAGCTACAAGGCCCTGCAAAACTGCAGTGGCAAAGCCACCTCTGAATTTAGAGAAAATTGGTAAATGCTAATGCTTGGTGAAAGTATGTACTGAACTCCAGGTAGCAGCTTCTAGAATATCCCTGGTAGGAACACCTCTGAGAAAGGCTGCAGAAGTAGATGCAGCCCCGGTGGAATGAGATCTGATCCCCTGGGGGATAGGTTTTCCATGGTGCTTATAGCAGAAATGAATGCAATGGCTTATTCATTTAGAAATTGTTTTGAAATAGCCTTCCCCTCTGCCCCAGCAGCAAATGCCACAAGCAATTGTTCTGATTTCCTTCGAAATTTAGTTCTGTCCAAGTAGAATCTAAGTTGTCTGTGCACGTCCAAGGAATGTAGAATCCTTTCCCCTTTGTTTTGTGGATTGGGACAGAAGGTTGGCTAATGAATGGACTGGTTAAGAGCCACACTGGAAACCACCTTAGGCATGAAGGATGAATTGGTCCACAGAGATACCTTGTCCACATGAAAGATGATGAAAGGCTCCACTGCCATCAAGGCCTGTAATTCAGATATCCTTCTAGCTGAAGTGATTGTTAAGAGGAAGGCTGTTTTCCAAGAAAGAAATTTTAAGTCTGCAGTAGCAGCTGGCTCGAAAGGAGGTAAAGTGAGCTTTTCCAAAACAAAGTTAAGGTCCCAGGCAGGGGTAGGAGCGCTCCTGGCTGGTCAAGTTCTTTGCCCCTCTGAGATATTGTTTGAGCAGGGATGAGAAAAGAGGGGTGGTTCTGTGTTATAGTGAGCTGAAATAGCTGAAGCATGGATTTTAATAGAGGAAAAGGACAGGCCCTTGTGAAGCATCTCAGTTAAATATTGCAAAATCTGAGGTAAAATGGGCGTTGCTGTTCTCATCCCTAAAGATTGGGTCCAGGCACAGAATCTTTTCCATTTGTCAGCATAAGATTTTCTAGTACTAGGTCTTCTTGCCTCCAAGATGACATCCATCACAGGTTTGCTGAGGGATGCTAAAGGTGAATTTAAGTGATTAGCCAAGCTGCAAGGTTCAATGTTGGGAGATGAGGGTGCAGAATTTGGTTCTCCTGCTGAGACAGTAAAGGAAGGTGTCTGAGGCAGGTGCCATGGAGATACTTGTGAGAGACTGCGCAGGAGTGGGTACCAGTGTTGGCGGGCCAGTCTGGAGCAACAAAATCATTTTTGGTTTGTCCTGTTTGACTTTTAGCAGAACTTTGGAGAGCAGAGGCAGAGGGGGTAAGGTGTAGACTGATTTGTTTTTTTCCAGCTGAAGGACAGAGCATCCACTTTCCAGGCTTTTTTGTGAGGAGTCCTTGTGCAAAATTTGCCCAACTGGTAGTTCTGGGGGGAGGCAAATAGATCTATGTCTGGGCTCCCGCATTTGCTTGTCAACATGTTGAAAATCAGTGGTTCCAATTTCCACTCGTATGGGTCCATGAGATTTCTGCTTAGTCCGTCTGCCAGTGTATTCAATTTTCCTGGCAGGAATTGAGCTTGTAGTTGCACTTGGTAGCTCAAGGCTGTGTTCCACAAGGCCATGGCTAGTCTGCAGAGGGGGTAGGAATGTGTACCCCCTGCTTGTTTATGTACCACATAACCGTGGTGTTGTCCTTCTTTACCATTAATTGTCCTGGATGAATGTAGTCCTTGAAGGCTGTCAGAGCATTCTGTACAGCTAACATTTCTTTTTGACTGATATGTAAGTGCATTCGATTTGGGTTCCATTTGCCCTGAATGCCCTGCCAGGTGAGCCCCCCATGCATAGTCTGATGCGTCTGTTAGGGTTTGGGCAGCAGGGGGTAGTGTGAATGTCAGTCCCTTGTTTTGGTGGCCGGCCTCGGTCCACCATAGGAACACTCCTGGTGTAGGCAAGGTATGACGGGAATCATTGTTTCCAGGCTGTGACAACGTTGATTCCATAGACATTTTAAGTACCACTGAAGTTTCCTCATATGCAGTCTTGCATATGGAATTAGAAGAATGCAGGAGGCCAAGAACCCCAAGACTTGCAGTATTTGTCTTGTAGATATAGCAGGGTTTTTGTGGCCACTTGTTTGAAATAAGTTACCAAATGAATTTGCTTTTCTGGCGTGAGGAAAGCCATCTGGGCAGTTGTATTCAAGCTTGCACCCAGGAATGTAATCTGTTGAGAGGGTACCAGTTGTGGTTTCTTTTCGTTTATGGTGTACCCTAGACAAGTTAGTACCCGTTTTACAAACTCCAGATGATTTATAAGTATGGCCTGGTTTTCTGCCTGAATTAGACAATTGTCCAGGTATGAATATATTTGAATATTTCTTTGCCTGCAAAATGTAATTACTGGAGCCAGGCCCTTTGTGAATACCCTGGGCACAGTAGACAAGCCAAAGGGCAGTGCAGAGAACTGATAATGCAAGTAGCCTGCTTTGACGCGTAGGTATCTTATGCAAGACTCCCTGACTGGGATATGCAGGTAAGCTTCTTTTAAATCTAGAGTTGCCAACCAGGCATCTTTGCCTAGCATAGGAAGTAACTGGTGAAGAGTCAGCATCTTGAATTCTGGAATGTCCAGAAAGGTGTTTAGAGTAGACAGGTCCAGAATTGGATGCCATGATTTGTCTTTTCTGGGTACCAGGAAAAGCCTGGAATAGAAACCTCGTCCCTTTTCCTCTTCTGGTACCGGGTAAATAGCCCCCATGTTTAAGAGGGAATGTACCTGTTTCTGAGCCTCTGCCCACTGATATGGGGGCAGGCCACCAGTTTGGTGTTGGCAACGTGTGGAAATGAAATCTGTATCCCTGGGACACTATATTTAAAACCCATTTGTTCTGGGTTATGAGTTCCCAGTTTTTTGCATGAAGAGCAATCTTTCCCCCCAAAGGGGCGGTTAAAAGGTAAGTGCTTGGTAATTTTTAAGGAAAGTCATTGAGACTGTTTACCACAGGGGGATGTCTTGTTCTTTCCAGAGTTGGAAGTTGAGGCCCCCCCATTGCTTAGTTCTGAGAGTCCATTGGGACTGAAACCTGGTGCTTTTGGTGTGTCTGGGTTTGGCGTGAGTGGATCTGAAAGGAGCTAGAAAGGACCAATTCTTAGTAGGCCAGTGCCTACTAAATCTTGGAGGTTGCACTTGTAAGAAATCTTTTTCAGTTTGCATAGATTTAGTTTGATCTTCCATCTTTTTTAGAACTTCTTCAACCTTATTGCCAAACAGGCGGTCCTGACTTAAAGGGGCATCCAACAATTTTGCTTTAACATGATCTGGCAGAGATTGCTCCTTAAGCCAAGCATGCCTTCTATGCACAGACCCAGTAACAGCAGCCCTGCAAGAGGCCTCTAAAGAATCAAAACCACATTGCAAAGTATGTTTTCCAACTTTTTCAGCAGAATGCAATACATCCTGTAAATCTTTATTTTCCACACAGTCAGAAATCATCATCATTTTCTGTTTGAGCAGTCCCATAATATGCTGTTGATATTTTAGCATATGAAATTGGCAGTTTAAAGCCCTGATTGCAAAGGTTGCAGAAGTATAAACCTTTTTACCCCATCTATCCAGCGCCCTGGAATCTCTATCAGAAGGGGTAGGATTTTTATCAGTAGAAGCCTTAATGCCCTTGGGCCCCTGAGAAATGGTTTCTGGATCGGCAACAGGATTTTTGAAAAGGAACTTGTAAGACTCAGGAACCCTGTAATATCTGTCAGGTTTACTTGGAGCTGGAGGCAGGGAATTATGGGACATAATGGTTTCGGAAAACACATCAACGGTGTCTAGTACAGGAGGTATAGCCGAAGGCCTATGCTGAGGTAGGAGGAGGAAATCCCTAAGCCTCTTTTTAGATTCAGATAATTCCTGACTTTCCCAATGGAAATGCTCCCTTAAGGGGGGGGGGGGCAGAGGGAATGGAATCCTCTGCATCAGAATCCTCATAAGTAGGTATGGACAAATCTAGGTCATTGGAAGAATTAGAGGAAACAGTGTCCCGATAAGAAGAATCATAGTCAAGCTCAGTCCTAGGCGTCTTATAAGGGGGGGGAGGGGTTTGACTACCCCTGATTAGAGTAATAAGATCATTTCTGGATAATTAAACCGAGAACCGAAATATTTAGAGGCAATAATGTACCGACGATGGATAATGCACTGATTAAAGCACAAAACCGACAGCAAGGTATGCCGTGGTCAGGGCCTATGCAAGGAATACAGTACAAATGAAAATCTTTACGAGGTATTTGCTTTCCACAAGTAATGCAATTAACTTTCACTAACATCAGTAAGGAGCAAAAAAAAGTTTCCCCAACGGGGTACTTAGCTTTAAGGTGAAGTCTTCGGTTCTGAAACTTGAAAACGAAAATTTCAGGGGTCGGCCAACCAGCACGAGAACTGCTTCTACTTCGGCCACCGCACGGCAAGAAAGACTGATGTAATGGTGTCAGCTGCATGTTTTATACCCCTGAAGACCTGACGTCATGGAAGAAGGGACAGCAACTGACGCCGGACCGAAGACTTGGTTAATCAGGCCAACTGAGGGCAACCTGCCAGCAGATTACCCAAATGTAATGACTGCAACAGTGAAACACGAAGAACATCTTGCATCAAGTGCAAAGTATTATCAATTTATGTAGAGAGAAGCCTGCTATTAAACTTCTGCTCAGGAGATTCACATGATAAAGCAAATATGGGTATACTACAGAAGTGAAACAAATGCAAAACAGTTAACCTGGGCACTGTGCAACCAGAAATATGTGCAATGAATTTAAAAAGCAGATTAGGCACAAATTAGGCTAATTAAGAAAAAAAAACTTCCTCACAATAAGAAACAGCAGCTGTCTGGTTAGCCAACCAGTGCTAAGGATATAGCTGAATGCTATCCAAAGAAAGGACATGGCCAGTTGTTGGTTCTCTTTCCCCTGGACAGACAACACTGTAGTGAAAAGGTAACCTCAACTAGCAATGGATAAGACCATCACTCAAGCAACACAAGTATTCTTGGGCAGACAGAAGCTCACAAAGAAATTCCACCATTCTCTAAATCAGAAAAATTATAATTCCGTAAATGAGGTTTTGTCCGCAGTCATCCAAAACTGCCAGGAAGGGCTCTGTGCCATCCTGTAATACATGGTAACGTCCACTGGCAGCTATTATAAAAAATATTACTCAAAGCAGCATTACGAGGTAAATATCACAAGCAGGGTTCCAAAAATCTGATATGGTGCTTGCTGTTCTGTACTACATGCACATTTACACAAAGAGAGGGATAAGATACAAAATACAGACTATTGCATCTAGGTGCATGGAAGTAACGGTAAAAAAAAGAAGGATCTTTAATAGGTAGAGTTAGGAGTAGACAGCCTTTCAATAAGGTTTTGCTCAATTAATGGGATGGTATAGAAAAAAAAATCTATTCCTGCCTGAACATTGGAAATTGCAGCTAACTGGACTTTAACAGAAGAACTAGCTTCCCTCTTCAAAAAGATGCGCTAGAAATTCTAAGATATTATGAATGTTAGCTAAGAAAGGTTTATGATTTTGTTTTTGAGCCCAAAAAAATATCTCTTCCATTTGCTGGAGTATAGCTTTCTGGTGGAAGGTTTATGGGAGGACAAAAGAATATGAAGGACTGGAGAAGACAGCATATATGTTGTCTGGCTATTACTGGAACTGGACAAACCAAGCAGCCAGCCTGAGATTCACTATGCCTGGATGTATCATGCCTGTTGCGTGAGACAAGAGATCCAGAGTTGGATCCAAAAATCAAGGTGGTTAAAATCAGCTGAGGCCAAAGGAAGGGAAACCAAATTTCTTGATGCCAATAAGAGGCAATGAGGATGACCCTGTTTCTTCAACCTTGCAGCTTTCTGAACAAATTTGGGAATTAATGGAGTGGGAAGATGTCCATGAAGGAGACCGGGGGGGGAACGTCGTGAAGTACAGCACAGGCATTCCCCCTGTGAGAGGATTAGGGCAAAGTAGCTGCTGCAATTGTTGTTGTTCAGGGGGTACGTGAACAGATCGCAGCAAGGTTGGTCCCACTGTCAGAAGATTGTGTTCTCAATCTTTTTGTTGAGGGACCATTCGTGAGGTAAAAAAAATGCACCTGATCAATTTATCTGCTATCACACTGGACTTCTTCAGAATTTGCATTGCTAAAAGAAAGTGGTTGGAAGAGATAACTCACAACCACACTCACAACTTTTCGACACAGTGGAAAGGATTTGGGTCCTTCCTGTCTTGTTGATGTACCAGACAACACACGTTTGTCCGACTGTACTGCAACTGTCCCCGAAGAGAGAGCATTCTGAAATGCCTGTAACGTTAACAGCACTGCTCTAATCTTTAGGACATATACATGCAAACTGGACTCCTCGGGGGACCAGGTACCTTGGACTGCCTTCCCATATAATGCCCCCCCCCCCCCAAGATGGAAAGCATCCGTGGTCACTATGGCCTTGGGCTGAGAGGGAATGAACAGACAAGCCTTATAGAACCTGGCCTGACTTAATCCATCACTTCAGATCTCTCTTGCAGACTAGAGTGATTCTTATGCTGTATGACACAGGTTTATAAAGAATCTACCACTGAGCAGCTAACATCCACTGAAGAATTCTCATATAAAACCTAGCAAGTGGCACTAACATTATTGCTGCTGCCATCGATCCCAGAGCCTGAAAGACCAGTCAAGCTGAAATTGAGGTGCTGCAGATTATCTTTTTGACTTGACATCTTATAATTTGAACTCTCAAGTAATGGAAGGGAAGCAATGGTTGTTTTTGCAGTGAGAATTGCTTCTACAAACTCTAAAGTCCGAGTTGGTTGCAGATGACATTTTTCGTAGCTTATGGTCATCACCAAACAGCAAGTCAGGAGAACCTGGTCTCCTGCACATATGAGTTGATGCCTATTTGGAGCAGTAATGTGTCAGTCGTCCAGGTATGGAAACGCTCTGAAACTTTGCAGTCTCAGCTGAGCTGCTAACTACTGGCATGCACTTGGTAAACACCCTGAGGGTTGTGATGAGTCCATAGGGCAGTACTCTGAACTGATGACTGCTCCCAGACGGAAGTGCAAGTACCTTCTGGACATTCTGGTTCATCTTTATGTGATAAAACATGTCCGGAAGGTCTACACAGCACATCCAGTCATCCTTGCCCAAAAAGGGGAAATTAGACTGAACTGTGACCATCCAAAACTTGGTTCTTCAAAATGTCTTGTTTAGTTTGGACAGATCCAGGATTGGTCTCCAGTCCCCTGTTTTCTTTGGCAACTAAAAGAACCTAGAGTAAATTCCAGATTTTACCTGCTCTGGCGGGACCTCTTGGATGACACTTTTTCTAGCAGCTTTTGTATTTGAATTGCTGCTTGTTCCCTCTAACTGGGTGGAACATCAAGGATTTTCCTTTGGATTGGTGGGAGAAAGGGACAAGGGTATAACACAGCCTCTGGAAATAATCCTCTGCACCCACATATCTTTTGTTATATCTAGCCAGGCTCTCTGGTGCAGGGATAATCATCCTCTGCCTGCCCCCAGAGGTGGACAATCGGACCTCCTTTTGGGACAGCTGGTAGGGTTCATCAAAGAAAAATTCTCTGGAACCCTAGTTCTGTGGTCCATCTCTATCACAAGGGAGTCTTTGTCCATTAGAGTTCCCTCCTCTGCCTCTAGGGAAACCTCCTCCACGTGTGTCTTCAAAAGTACCCTGACACTTCTTGAACCACATTTTTCGACCACTTTGTTGATTCCTGGAAAAGGTTCTTTGAGGAGTTGAAAAACACACGCCAGTGGCAGACAGGGTCTTTCCATCTTTTTCACACCTAGAGTGTTCTTTTACTTTGGAGCTGAACAGACACTCTGCAAAAGGGAGCACTGACCAAAGATGACCTGAAAAGCTCTGCAAACTCAAAGAAAAGCAATCCAGGTGTGTCTTCTTATGGAAACACCCAAACCTGCTGCCTTGAGGTTCCTTCTGCTATGTATGAGATCAACCTCTTGGATGAATTGAAAATGGACTGCATGGTCATCAGCTGAGAATAGATACCTACAGAAAAAAAAACTGTACAACAGAATAAAATGGTAGAAACAACTGGAAATTTAAAATGAAAGCACAGTAATACAAAAAGTTTTTGAAGAAAAAATTGAAATATATAACACTTACCTAGTTAACACTCGAGAGAGATGGAAGAACACTACTTTTGTCTGAAGTTGCAAACAAGACCCGAGGTAACTGGGGTTGGTGCGTTACGGGGTAAGGGAAAAGCTGGAAACTTTCTGGGAATAAGAAACCTTACAGAAAAAAATTCTTTGTGGAACATCTACAAAAATACCAACACAAATGTAATCAAGAAAATATTCACACAATGTAAACTGGAAAAAGACATACTAATAAAATTATTTTGGGCTTCAAATATGCAATCTTAACAGATTGCCCTTGGACTGAACATAATTACTGCCACCTAGACTGTACCCTTATGAGGTCTTATTGTCAAGAAAAAAAAACATGGCCACAGTAAAGTACTCCATATTGCTTTACAAAATTCAAACTAGTCTTGCAAAGCTCAACTAATGCCTGTTTAACATGATTATAACAGGATCAAATGGTTTCATCCACAGACAGCCCCCAAAACCAGCAGTTATAGCTATTTTAATGTCCGTTTACATCTCAGATATCAGACCATTAATAAAAGAAAACAGCATTATTAGTTTCAGACATTTTAACAATGCTATTAAAAATACGAAAAATGGTAAAACACCAGTTCCAGATGGTTTCAGCTCTGAAGACCAGACTCACAGACCATTTATCACCGATTTAAAAATGTATGCACCCCTAATAGTAAATAAACTTAAAATCATTATACCCTCAACTATACAACCTTTCCAATCTTGATTTCTAGAATGTGGACAAACTTCAGAATCAATACAGAAGCTAAATAAAGATAACCTCAAATACTTTACTTTAGCAACAGACGCTTGTAACGAATTTGATGCTTCTAAGGAATTTGATCATATGAATCTAAATATACTTTGACAGCTATGCACTTTTTGGTACTTTGCAGAAAATTTCATCAATGCACTAAAGATGATATACTCAAATGCATGTGCTGAATTATCAATCAATAAATAACTCAAATCCCAAATGTATTCTAAATGGTACCAGACAGGGTTGTCCTCTCTCCCTGAATCTGTTCAATCTTTATACTGGACCTCTACTTAGGTCTATAAACCAACACTCATACCTCTACTTTCCTAAACTCAACAAAGGTTCCCATTTTTCTTAACAGCTTTTGCTGATGACCCAACTCTTCACAAAGAGGTAAGTAAAACATGGTGGAGGGATGGGTTTATAATTCATCACCTCCCACACTTCTGGAATAAACAACCCCTGGGGTTGGGAGTTGATATAACAGTTTAGTTTACAGATACACGGGTACATGGTTTGAGTCTTACATTTGAAGGAAAAATGGCTAGGATTAAAATGGTCTGCAAGGGCAGCTAGCCTAGTACTTGTCTATGAACCTATTTATGTAATAGCAGATCCCACCAAAGTAATTGATAAAATTACTGAATATTCTATTTTCTCAAAGTATAAATTAAATACTAACAAACCTATAATACTGCACCCTTACATGGTACTTGCTATCATGGCATCAAGATTAATTCCTAAATGAAAATAAAGTTGTGTCTTGACATCTATGTTGTCCATCTTCATTCCTCCTCATGAATGGGTCTCTGATCTGACCCTTGGATCCGGCATAGCCCCTTCTTCCAGACTTGGATCAGACTCTCAAGCTCTTCTTTTTACCCACAATGCACAACACCCACCCAAGCACCTCAGATAGAGTTTGTAGATTCATTTTCTACAGATAAAAATGTACAGAATAGACAGAAATGAAAAAGGCAATGGAGGTTCAGACAAGGGAAACGAGCATCCTGCAATTTCCAACAGATCCTCAAGAAACTAAGGCAGGGGGGATGGCTGAGTGGGAAATTGAGGAAGAATGAAGATGGACAAAACAGATGCCAAGTTATGGTAAGACATAACTTTCTAATCTGACATTGTCCTCTTCATTCCTACTCACAAATGGGTCACAGTCCCCAGCTACTTGGTTCCTGCGTGGCCCTCATGGAAGGATATGCCAGAGTACAGTCGAGCTAAAAGAAGCCCTGCTTATAGATACCACATCCAATTTGTAGTGTGCAAGGAAGGTATGATTGTTTGACCAGGTGGCTGCCACACAAATATCAATGGAAGTTCTGGATGAAAAGCAGAAGACATTGCCACAGCTCTAGTGGAATGCACCCTTGGAGGCCAAGGAAACTCTAAACCTCTCTGTGAATAAATGAAGGTGATGCAGTCAGTGATTCATTTGGCCAGTGTTATCTTTGAAACTGCTTGATCCATAATTGTTAGCAGAAAAGGCTATGAACAGTTGGCCTGACGTCCTGTGCTCCTTTGTTCTATGCAAATGAAAAAAAAATAGTTGCCTATGAACATCAAGGAGATTTTATTACTTTATTTTATATTTGTTTACCAGGAAAGTCCGACTGGACACAGGTCCATTTGCAGTGGAGGCCCGGGGATAAAAGATCCACGTTACAATACATTATATGAGAGTAAAAAGAAGTAGAACGTACATACATATGCATATATACACATCAGGACAACATGCTAGTGATCAACAAACATACATATAGCATATATACACACAACAGGCTGTCATGCTAGTGATTAACATTTCTTACAGTAGACAGAGGTACATTTTTTTTTCTTTTGCAGTTATAAGTTTTGTAAGGTAAATGTACACGGGTTTGGAAGCTTTCAATGGAGAAACTGTTTATACATAGCTGTACCCTGCCAAATGTATGAGATGTAGAATGTACTCTCCTTTATTGGAAAAAAATACCAGAAACTGAACAGATTGGTTAATGTTGCTTTCGGTAGCTACTTTGGGCATAAAGGAGGGCTTGGCACAGAGTGAAACTCTATCTTTATGAAAGATTATGTAAGGAGATTTAGAAGATAATGCCTGTAGCTCAGGAAATCCTTTTTGCTGAAGTAATGTGTACTAAAAAGATCATCTTGCATGACAAAAACTTCAAGTTACAACTGGCTGCCAGTTAGAATGCTCTTCGAGTCAAAATCTACAGCACGACGGTGAGGTCCCAAGGTGGGGAAGGATCTTTAATTGGGAGGGGGGATCGCAATACAAAAAATACCTCTCATAAATGCTTTGCATAATCTAAATGTAGACAAGGAGTGGGAGTTGGAGTTTGATGGTAGAAAAATTTGCTCCCTCTTCAAACAGGGCACTAGAAAAACTAAAATATTTGAGAATGGTACAGAGAAGGGATCAATGTTTTTACTGGCAGTAAGCCCAAACAATTAACCTTTTCAATTTACTGAAGTAGACTTTCTTAGTTGAACCCTTTTGTGAGGCTAAGAAGATGCTACAAACCGGGGAAGCAAGCCTGGACTGTTTTACTATGGTTGGAAGTGGAGAATCTATGTGGTCAGTTTTGCGGGCACGAAGATTGGGATGGTGTAACACTGATGGAGGACAGAGAAGATCCTGACTTGGCTCCAGTATACAATGGAGGATATTTTGGATGAGACCAGAGGAAGGGAAACCATACTTGACGCCAGAAAGGGGCAATGAGGATGATTGAGCTTTTCAGCCTGCTTGCCTTCTGAAGGAATTTCAGGATCAGTGGAAGAGGGGGATATGCATAAAGGAGTCCCAGGGGGCCAATCATGTACCAGAATGTCCTTCAGGGACACCTCCGCCCCGGGGGGGGGGGGGTCCAGAGCAAAAAACTTGCTGCATTTGCTGTTGAGAGGAGAAGCAAAGAGGTTGCAGCAAGGCTGAGACTAGCAGTTGAAGATCATGCTCGCCACTGACTGACTGAGGGACCACTCGTGTGGAATCAAAACAGATCTGCTGAGTCTATCCACCAGCATATTTTTTCCCAGAATGCGAGTTGCAACCAGACGGTGGTGCAAAGGTATCACCTATTCCTAAACCCTAATGGTCTCGCTGCACAAGGGGTAAGAGTGGGTTCCTTGTTGCCTATTGATGTACCAGACTACAGACACGGTGTTGGTCTGGACTGCAATGGTCCCCAGAGGAAGAACATCCTGAAAGGCTTGCAATGTTAGGAGGACTGCTCTCATCTCGAGGACACAAATGCATCCTGATCTCCAGAGGGAACAACGTGCCTTAGACCATCCTCCCCTTGTAATACCACATCCCCACCCCAGGTGGGAAGCATCCATGGTCACTGTGGCTGTTGGAGGGAGAATTGAGAGGGCCCTGCCTAAAAAGAGGTTGTCTGATAGAACCCACTAATGAATATGACGTTTTCAGACTGGTGTCAACTTGATAGGAACACAGGGATTGGCATAGTACAGACTATTGTACTGAAAAAGTGCACTGAATTCACATTAAGAACTTTGTCAGATGAACTAAAAAGACTGACGATGACATGGACCCGGGAACTTGTAAAACTAGGTGTGCAGGAGAGGACATATGGGATAACAGTTCCTGAACGTGATTCCTGAGTGTTATGTGGTGAAGGGGAAGAGAAGCTATTTTATCTGTCATGTCCAACTGTGTTCCTATGGATTCTCAGTTCTGAACAGGAGTCAGATTGGACTTGTTTAAATTTGTAAATTTATGGTGATCCCCAGGGAGTGCGAGATTTGAATCAGATAATCTCTGGTTTGGAGAAGTTGATGCCTCATGGGGGGGCAATTATCTACGTATGGAAACGCCTGGGATCCTTCGACGCTCATGTGAGCTGCTACAACTGCTATGCATTTGATGAACACCTGGGGGCTGTGGAGAGTCCAAAAGGCAGTGCTATGAAAAGAAAATGATTGGCTCCCAGCCAAAAGTGCAGGAATCTTCTGGAGCTCTTGTCTATTTTAATATGATAGCACGGGTCCTTGAGATCGACTGAGCACATCCAATCGTCCTTGTGCAACAGTGGCAGAATTGACTGGACCGTAACCATTCGGAATTTTGACTTCTTTACATAAAGGTTCAGCTTGCTTTGATCCAGTATGGGTCTTAGGTTCTCTGTCTTTTTCGGCAGTAAAAAGCAGTGGGAGTAAGTTCCGAATCCTTTTTGTTCGGTCGGAACCTTTTGGATAACTCCCTTTTGCAGCAATTTTTGAAATTCTTGTGCTGTCTGCTCCCTGTGACCAGGTGGTATGTCGGGGGGGTTCTTGCTGGCATCTGGAGGGGGGAAGACGAAAGGGGAAGTAATAGCCTCCCGATATGACATTTAGCACCCATGAATTGTTTGTCAAGACTGTCCAGGCTTCTGGGTGCAAGGAAAGTCTACTCCCAACTGTCTTCAGAGATGGACAGTCAGGAGCACTGATGGGGCTTGCCAGGGAAAGTATCCCTGAAACCCTGGTTCTGCAGGGCCTCTCTGCCTCTAGGGCGACATCGACCATTAAACCCCTCCTCTGGAAGATAACTCACTCGTGGGTTCTGTAAAGGCCCTTGGGATTTACGGAACAACATTTTCTTGCCTCCATGCTGGTTCCTCAAAACGGACCTCTGAGGCGTAGAAAATCTGATCCCGTCAGAAAGGGCCTGCCCTTCTTGCAGTGGGTGAGTCTCTCTCTAACTGAAGGCCCAAACAGTGATAAGCTGTCAGAAGAGGCATTCATAAAGGACGGCTTGAAGGGCTGTGCAAAAATCACAGTCTCATCCAAGTGTTCATCCTTAAAGACAGGCCTGAACCAGCAGCCAGAAAACTACCTTCCGCTGTATGGAAAATTAACTTCATCAAGGAGTTAGCGATGGATGACAGAGTGGCCAGCTTGGGAGAAAATCTTTTAAGCTCCTCCACAAGCATGGACACGGAGAGAGAAGCTGAGAGCTCCTTGATCAACTCTCTCTGTAGCGGGGTATAATGAGCCAATTAATTTAACTACTTCAGCTCGAAGGTGACTGAGGTGAAAACGCATTTTCCTATCCTGTCCAAGCTCTAGACTCCTTGTCAGGCAGATAAACATTAGCAGTCTCTTCTGCCAGTTCTTTTTTAGTGGCCACTGCCATCACAATGGCATCATCTACAGGACCCTTTGTTCCAGTGTTTCCTATCAGCAGGTGGGACAAGTAACCTATCGGGACATTTAGGGATAGGCTCGATGGTATCTGGCTCCTTCCATACCCAGCAGGATACCAATCAAAGAAAGTCATCTGCGGGGGTGGGGGGGGGGGTCACTCAGGATGCAGATGGCCCACTCTTAATGCCTCCAAGAACACTGACTCTTCAGGAGGAGGAGGTTGGACAGAGCACCCACCTTTCTGCTTCAGGATCTTTAGAATGTCTCCGAAGGAGACATCAGGTGGGGACTGAGGAGATCCTTCTCCCTCAAAGTCAGTGCCTTCGGTCAATGACTCCATTAGGGAATCAATGTTCCTCCTCCTGCACGCCTTCTTTCAGGGGACTTCCTCTGTGGGATACTTGGGGGGGGGGGGGGGGAGTACCGGAAGAAGGGGATTCTTCCTTTGCAAGAAGAGCTTGCAGACTGCACAGGGTGGGATGGCTCAGAGCAGGATAAATAAAGATCAAGCCCACGACCCAACAGGTGTGAGCAGGAAGGCTGCAGGACATGAGAAGACTGTTCTCAGCCAAGGGAGGAAACCCTATCCGCTACTTGGAAAGCGGACTAGCTCGGAGAAGACTCTTCCACTGCCTTGAAGCCAAAGCAACTAGGGGGAGGTGGTCAGAACTCTCCACAAATCCACAGCCTCCAGAGGAAAAAAAAACCTTGAGACGGTTTTGTCTGACATAGCTGCTGAAAGACAAACCTGGCCAAAGGCCGCCAAAAAAAAAAAGTCACAGTAACTGTCAGCATTAACTGAATTCTACTAGCTATTTCATTCACACATTTTAAGAACAAACGTACCAAAAAACACAACTACGTCTAAGACGGTATAAAAACAAACACTAACCACTATAATGCTACCTAAAGTCCCTTAACTGCCACTACAGGTAAACAAGGAAAAATTCTATAAATCCTACCCTACAAACTCAAACTAGAAAAACTAACACACTAATGCCAACAATGGGAGGAGCACATTAAAAATGTTCTAAATATTAAGGTTGAAAAAGGAAATAAACTGTCGAGAGACCAGATCTTCCGTTTGGTTTAAAGGCAGTAAACAAGATATGACATACTGAGGTGGTTGTAGTGCATTATGGATAAAGGGAGGAGCTTGAGGATTAGGATCCAAGTCTGGAAGAAGATGACCAAGCCAGATCCAAGGGTCAGAACTGAGACCCATTTATGAAGAGGAATGGAGAGGGCAACATAAGATTTGGGAATAAACTTCAGCCAAGATCCAATGTTTTACTTCAACAATAATCTTGGAAAGACCTGGATAAATATATAAAAAAAATTGATCTTGCAAGATACTATTAATATTCTCCTTGCTTTCTAGAGCAGCAAGAAATAAAATGAACGTCCTGCCTAAAATTTTATTCCGTATTATGTCTTAGTCCTATACCTAATAAAATATTTAATAAAAATCAACCCAGAAATTTCCAAACTCATTTGGGCACCCAATCAGTAAGAATAGCCTATCATACATTAATTGTAAATAAAATATAAGACTAGGATTACCAGATTTCTCGCTATATTAAAGATAAATAAAATATTGATATAATAAAGTATGTACCTAGCCCTAACATATGGCAACCAATATGGGTTACACTATGGAACAATCACTTCCTGTCCTATAGCTGCAATCCTTTGAGCTCTCCCATTTTTAAATGAAAAGGATCTAAACACTTAAAATACATGATTCATAGCTATGAAATTAAGCCTTTTGAAAAAAATTTGCATCCTAAATTTGACCACCACCTCTGCACTCTACCAACCAATTAACAGGAATCCTAATTTTGAATTAAACAACAAAATGCTGGTCCTTTCCAACTTCCCATTAATTCAGGATAAGACTGAGCTTTTGTTAAACATCTATCTCCCACACCTAATAATTTAAGATTAAAAATGCTCTGACCAAAAGTTTATTTACCTATTTTAAATCAAGTAATACTATCTAATTCACAACAATCCATATCAACCTCCTATATACTTGCTTCATCACTGATACACAAAAATCTTAACATCTTTTCAAACTACTGGACAAAAATAGATTCTCCCCCCACTACTGATGAAATAATTTTCTCTCTAATTTAATATTAAACCCATCCCTCTAAAAATGATTTTGTACTCAATTTGTGGTCTTAAGCAGTGCTTACTGGTTCCCATCTAAATTAGCTACTACTGTCCCTACTACTCTGTCACCATGCAGGTCACATTGTGATAACCTAGACCTGATTCACATTCCCTGGAGCTGGAAATACACAGCAAATTTACGGTTCAGACTAAAAAATAAGCTCACGGAGTTGAGTCACAATGATAAACACAAAAATGTTGCCCTCTTAAACATCCCTTCAAAAAACGTACGACAGACTGATTCCTTCTCATAATTTTTATGAACATTAAACTATATATCACACAAACCTGGATGGATTGAAATATGTCGGTCCTCATCTAAAGAAATAACTAAAAGGCATGTCAAGGTCTTCAAGATCATACTATGTAAGAAAACATTTCCCTTTTTTACAGAAAGTTTGAAATAAATCCTTTATATTATCAAATAAAAACTTTTCGCTTTGCCGTCATTTTAAAAACTACTCTCTCTTCTAACTCCCAGATTATCTACTATTTTTCTTTGCCATGACTACCTCTTTTCTTCCTCTTTCCACTTTAAGGGAATACTTAACTTATCTATCCCACTCTGGATACAGCTTTTAAAGGATCATGTTAAATATGTTGAGTTGCAAGTTTTAGGATTTTTTTTGTTGTTGTTCCTGGGTTTCTATCTGTTAATGCTGTTTGAAAGAAATTAAAACCAAAATAAAATAATAGCTGCAGAATGTATTTCAAGTGGTTTATAAATGGCCCAACAACAGTTCTCTACCTCTTATCACAAGAATCAAAGACAAAGGCAAAAACAATAGGGGGCAAAGGACCAAAATAATTTTCAGTACTGCTCATACATACTTAAAAAGTTGTTGGTATAACTGATTTTGCATTAGCATTCATTTTTACCAGAAGGATACAAAGTCTGTCATTTATTCACTGCATTCCTCAACCAACTGTTACTGCATATCGTAAATCATTTCTTATGGTCTCACAGTGATTCAATCTGTGAGAGGTGTAAATATTTATGGAATCTTGAGGTAACCACACACTTACCTCAGAAATCCACTCAGTAAGTACATGAAACTTCCTACAGCACACATACTCTATCAACATAAGCTGAAGTTGTCAAGAAAACATCTCCAGTTCCACCTGAAAAAAGGACTAAAAAACTTCATTTTATTACCCTATACTGCCTCCACCTTCATCATGCATTTCTGCAGCAAGAACAAAACACATCCTTGAGTAAATGGTGCCAACTCCAAACCTAAGGTCCATAGAGTTTACACTCAGCAGGGTTAATGTTTAAACAATAAGCAAATCAACTGTTGGGCACACTGCCACTGTTCTCACCAGACTGGATAAGTACAGGATGATGGTTAGCAGTCTCTCCAAAACCAGGATCCACAAAGTTAAGGGGGATAGCAGAGTCCTTAGCCATGACAAAAACAAGCAAAACCTCAAACTTTCACATGTAAGGATGAATGACCTTGGGTGTTCCACTTGGAAGGACATGATGGATCTCATGATGGATCTCACTATGTAAATGTTCAAAACAGGTAACTGCCTGAGTGGTATATGATCACTTAGAATAGTGCAGAGATAACTGGATTAATAACAGGATATGTAGTTGGTGTCATGCTAAGGGATCCAGAACACGTCAGTATGGGATGAAACGGCTTTGCCAGGGATGCTCTGCACCTCTCTTACAAGTACTTCCGCATTATGGCAAAAAACTTACCTATCCCATCAGGCCTTTTTTTTTTTTTTTTTTTTTTAAGACAGGGTATACCTACTGGAAATTCCACCTTAGCAAATTCCAATCTGAAATATATTAAGATAATTCTACTCAATTCAAGGACAATAAAATGCCCAAATTCGTGTCCCTCCTACATGAAAACATAAATGTGCAGTCAGGGAGATGTGGTTTCAATACAAAGAAAGCATCTCCTCCTACTCCTGGACTTAGTGCCTATCACACCTACTGTTAACTATGGGGAGATCAGTATCTGCCAAAAATTTATCACTTGACAGTCTTTTCTGAAGCACAATCTGAACTCAAAATCCAAGTTGCATAAAGTACAGTTGTGTACACTTAACATAAATGTAGATGTTCGAGTGTATTTCACTGTTGCAGTCATTACATTTGGGTTATCTGCTTGCAGGTAGCCCTCAGTCGGCCTGATTAACAAAGTCTTGGGTCCTGCATCAGTTGCTGTCCCTTCTTCCATGACGTCAGGTCGTCAGGGGTATAAAACATGCAGCTGACACCATTACATCAGTTTTTCTTGCCCTAAATGTCAGGTTCCTCCCTCATGAGAAGCAATTAAATATAAAAGCACAAAGATATACCTCCAACAAAAAAGCAAATACGCCAAAAAGGCTTTTAAGCATAGTAAAGGAAAGTAGAGGTATAGCCAAAAGAAGTTAGGGGGCTGGAGGGAGGGTAACCAGGACTGCAACAGCGAATACACTCGAACATCTACATTTATGTTAAGTGTACACAACTGTACTATGTTCTTCATGTTTCACTGTTGCAGTCATTACATTTGGGTATATTCCCAAAGCTATGGTTGGGAGGAGGAATTTAGATAGCATTAGGGCCAGCTATAAGGCCCTGCAAAAAGTACAGTTTTGTACCTACCATAAATGTAGATGTTCGAGGATTCCCTTGCTGCAGTCCTGACAATTGGGTATAGTCCGCGTCCCAGTCGGAATACCAGAGTATAAGGCTGGCGTCGGTCATGGCTTAGACTGACGTCAGAACGTCAGGGTACTAATGCGCATGACCGACGTCATTTCCTCAGTCTTTTCTTGCCCCAGATGTCAGAAGACCCAAAAAGACAAGTCCCAAAAACAACCTGCACCAAAAAACATGTACAATATATACAAAAAATATAAGCATGTAAACTCACCTACACAACCACCCTGAAACACAGAGGGAAGGAGGGAAATTGGACTGCAGCAAGGAATCCTCGAACATCTACATTTATGGTAGGTACAAAACTGTACTATGTTCTTCGTCTTCCCTTGCTGCAGTCCTGACAATTGGGTAGAATCCCAAAGCAGAGGTAAGGGAGGCTGGCAAATTATAAAGTAGCAGGAGCTGACAACATGCCTTGTAAAACAGCTGTGGCAAAACCAGCTCTAGTCTTAGAGTATATAGGCAGGTGATAATGCCTAGAGAAAGTATGCACTGAACTCCAAGTAGCTGCCTCCAGAATATCCTTAGTTGCCACCCCTTAGAAATGCTGTGGAAGTGGCAGTAGCCCTAGTGGAATGAGGCCTAATCCCAGCTGGAACCTCTTTGCCATGATGGGAATAACAAAATGCAATGCAAAAGCCAATCCACCTAGAAATAGTTTGTTTTGACACAGGCTTGCCCTGTGAACTTAAAGCAAAAGAAACAAGTAACTGCTGAGACTGCCTAAAATCTTTAGTCCTGCTCAAATAATAGCAATAGCCTGTGTACATCTAAAGTGTGCAAAATCTTTTCCCCTTTATTTTGAGGATCTGCAAAAAGGCAAATGAATAGTTTGGTTTAAAGCCACACTAGAAACCACCTTAGGCATAAAGGAAGGATTAGTGCGTAATGATACCCTGTCCTTATGGAAAATCAAAAGGGCTCTACTGCCATAAGGGCCTGCAACTCAGACACCCTTCTTGCAGAAGTAATAGCCAACAGAAAAGCAGTCTTCCATGACAAATATTTCAATTCAGCAGTAGCTGCAGGCTCAAAAGGTTGTAGAGTAAGTTTTTCCAACACAAAATTGAGATCCCAAGCAGGAGTAGGAGCTCTCTTATATTCTTTGCCCTCTAAGAAACTGCTTGAACAAAGGATGCGAAAACAAAGGTGGGTCACAATCATAGTGAGCTGAAATTGCTGCAGCATGAATCTTTATGGAAGAGAAAGACAAACCTTTGTCCAGTAATTCAGTAAGATATTGAAGAGCCACACTCAAATTAGGCTCTGAAATCTCCAAATTCTTTGCTGTACTCCAAAATAAAAATCTCTTCCATTTTTACACTCTCCTAGTACTAGGCCTTCTAGCTTCCATAATCACATTTAAAACTTGTTGAGGAAGCTGAGACCTACCATGCTTCAACACAGAATATGCCAAGCTGTGAGATGAAGAGATGGAAGCTTGACATTGAGCAGATGACCGTCCTTCTGAGATAACAGATGAGGAATCAGAGGTAAAGGCCATGGAGGCTTCTTTACAAGACTCCTTAGAAGTGGGTACCAGTGTTGCCGAGGCCAATCTGGAGCTATCAAAATCATCCTTGGCCTGTCCTGTCTGACCTTTAGTAATACCTTTGGAAGAAGAGGTAGAGGTGGAAAGGCATAGACATGAAGGTTTTCCAACTGAAAGACAGAGCATCCACTTTCCAAGCTGTGTGATGAAACCCCTTTGTGCAATACTTTGGCAGCTGGTGGTGTAGTGGAGAAGCGAACAGATCTATGTCTGGAGTTCCCCATGACACTGTCAATTTCTGAAATACATGAAGATCCAGTTTCCTGGGGATCCATGATTTGTCTGCTTAATACATCTGCTAGGGAGTTCTGTGCTCCTGGCAGAAACCTTGCCTGAAGAGTCAGTTGCAGGCTTAACGCAGTCTCCCATAGAATCATTGCTTGCCTGCATAGAGGATAAGAATGTGTTCCCCTTGCTTGTTGATGTACCACATGACAGTTGTGTTGTCTGTCAGAATCAACACCTGCCCTGGAAGAAGTAACTCCTTGAACGCCATCAATGCAAACTGGACTGCTAACATCTCCTTCATGTTGATATGTAGATGCTGTAGTCTGGCAGGCCACTTGTCTTGTATCCACTTTCCATTTAGATGAGCTCCCCAAGCAGTGTCCGAGGCATCTGTCGTTAAAATCTGACTCGCCTCTGGCGGGTCACAGAGAGTCCCTTGTTTAGGTGACATTCCTGAGCCCACCACAAGAATTCCTTTTGAAGGCAAGGTATTATTTGAATGACAGTGTCCAAATCTTGGCAGTGCTGTGTCCATACATTTTGAGATACCATTGCAGCTTCCTCATATGCAGTTTGGCATTGGGAAGCACCAGAATACAAGATGCCATGAACCCTAATGCTTGAAGGACTGTCCTTGCAGTCAGCACGGACTGATGAGATAGTTGATGGAAGTAAAGTGACAGACTCTTTTGTTTGTCCGGGGTTAAAAGGCCATCTGGGCTGCTGTATTCAGTCTCACACCCAGAAAGCACATGTCTTGAGAGGGTACTAGACTGGACTTTATTTCGTTCACAGAATACCCTAGGCATCTTAGCACTGCTATGACATATTCCAGATGCTGTAGAAGGTGTTCCTTTTCTTGAGCCAGAATCAGGCAGTCGTCCAAGTAAGGATAAATTTGAATGCCTTGAAGCCTGAAGTAAGCTATCACTGGAGCCAGAACCTTTGTGAATACTCTGGGCAGTAGATAAGCCAAAGGGCAATGCAGAGAACTGATAATGAAAATCTCCAGTTCGAAACCGCAGATACTTTCTGCAACTTAGCCTTATGGGCACATGAAGGTAAGCTTCCTTGAGATCCAAAGTTACCATCCAGTGATCCTTGCCCAGCAGAGGTAACAGTTGCTGTAACGTCAACATCTTGAACTTGGGAATGTCCAGATAAGTGTTGAGGATAGATAAATCCAAAATTGGTCTCCACGTGTTCCCCTTCTTTGGTACTAGGAACAGGCGAGAATAAAATTTCTGACACAGGGACTGGCTGAATAGCCCCTATCTGGAGTAACTGAGAAACTTGCTTGTGAGCCTCTTTTCTTTGTGGAGGAGGAACATCTGGCATGCCTTTGAAAGGGGCATTGTGTGGAAATAAAATTTGTGACCGTGATGAATGATATGTAGAACCCATCTGACTTGATTGATTAAATCCGAAATTTCTATGAAAAGAGACAATCTTCCTCCCAAAGGAGCTGCCAGGCGAGTCCACTGGGAGCTGGAAAGGCAGGTCATTGGTTCTGCTGAAAGGACTGACCCCTGCCCTCACCAGAAGTCTGAGCAGGTGAACTGTCTGATCTAGGCCTAAAGACCTTGAGCCCTGCCTACCACGTCTAGACCTACCCCTAGACTGGGAACCATAAGCAGGATATGTCCACCCCTTAGCAGGCCAATTTCTACTAAACTTGGAGGCTGCACCTGCAAAATCTTTAACAGTCTGCATAGACTTAGCTTTGTCCTCCATTTTCTTTAAAACTGCTTCCACAGGCGGTCCAAACAACACATCAGACTGTAAAGGAGCATCCAAAATCCTGGTCTTAACATGCTCAGCTAAATTCTGATCCTTCAACCATGCATGTCTGCGAAGAACAGAACTAGTAGCAGCCACCCTCGAGGAGGCCTGAACAGCATCAAAACCACACTGCAAAGAATGCTTACCCACTTGTTCAGACACATGAACCAAATCCAGCAATTCTTTACACTCAATACCTTCAGCATCCACCTTAGATTTCAATTGTGAAAGGAGATAATTCTGATATTTCAGCATATGAAATTGACAATTCAACGCCCTCATGGCTAGAGTGGAAGAAGTATACTTTCTTACCCCACCTATCCAAAGCCCTTGCCTCTTTATCAGAGGGTACAGGATTTTTAACCACAGAAGCTTTAACACCTTTAGGCCCCTGAGAAACAGTCTCTGGGTCCGCCCTGGGACTCTTAAACAAATACTTATGACACCTATAATACCTATCAGGCTTAACAGGAGCAGGAGGCAAGGAATCAGGGTTCAGAG
This sequence comes from Protopterus annectens, assembly GCF_019279795.1. Lineage (NCBI taxonomy): Eukaryota > Metazoa > Chordata > Ceratodontiformes > Protopteridae > Protopterus > Protopterus annectens. The sequence continues at coordinate 593,407,879 of NC_056741.1, forward strand.
AAGCCTCTGCAAAAACATCCTCCACCACATTCAACACAGGAGGAATAGCTAAGGGCCTATGCTGGGGCAAAACAAGAATTCCCTAAGCCTTTTTCTGGAGTCAGAGTAATCTTGGCCTTCCCATTTAAAGTGCTCCCTCATGGAGTGAAGAGTCTCTGAAAATGAAAAATCCTCAGGAGGAGAAGCTGAAGGAGTGGAATCATCCACATCAGAATCAGAATAAGTAGGAAACTCTTGCAAGTCTTCCACAGAAGACTCTGAAGCCTGTGAACACTGTTCAAAACTATCAAACTCCTGTTCCACCCTAGGCCTCTTATCAGGTGGGGCATAGAACCTCTAATCAGAGTAATCAAATCTTCTGCCATTTTAAGCATATGTTTCTTAGGCACAGAGCCGAAATGCTAGGAGAAGCCCCTACAGAAGCTGAACTTGGCCTTCCTCGAAAAGAAGCTTTGGCAACAGAAGGAGAGGCCCTAACTACCTTGGGAAGAGAAGAACAGTTACCTGAGAAGCCCCTCAGCCTGGCCTACCTCCTGAGAGGCACATCCTGTAACAGTAAAGTATCTGCCTGAGACTCCATAGAGACTCCTGGCAAAACCTCTGGCTCCCCTGAGCCTTCTAAAGGACCGGCGTCCGGGACTGCGGTTCCTCACCCCTAGACTTCACTGTTTTGTCCTTGCGCTTCTTAGATGAAGCGGAGCATCCGGCGGCATAGTATAATGCAACGCTTCCCAAACACTAACCTAGCACAATCAAGCCTCCTCTTAATAGTGCGCTTGTTAAATCTAGCACAAGGCGGCAACCAACAACGTCGTGCTCAGGCCCTAAACAAGGTATACACAATGTATGATAATCCCTATATCTGCTTCCCACAAGAAATACAGTTATTCACTTTTTCTGACATCCGGTTAAATACTGAGGCAAGAAAAACCAAAATGTAACTCTGTATTCGGTCTGAAACAAATCTCAGAACGCCAACCTGCACCATAAAATTGCTTCTGCATCGGACCATGCGGCAAAAAAGACTGAGGAAATGGCGTCGGTCATGCGCATTAGTACCCTGGCGTTCTGTCGTCAGTCTTAGGGGCCATGACCCTCTGGTATTCGGGCCGACTGGGACGCGGACTATACCCAATTGTCAGGACTGCAGCAAGGGAAGACGAAGAACATCTGCAGTGGCAAAGCCAGCTCTGGCTTTAGACAATATTGGCAAATGATAATGCTTGGTGAAAGTATGTACAGAACTCCAAGTAGCAGCTTCTAGGATGTCTATGGTAGGGATGCCTCTGAGAAAGGCTGTAGAGGTAGATGCAGCCATGGTGGAGAGAGGTCTGATCCCCTGGGGGATAGGTTTTCCAGGGTGCTTATAGCAGAAATGAATGCAATGGCTTATCCATTTAGAAATGGTTGGCTTTGAAATAGCCTTCCCCTCTGCCCCTGCAGCAAATGCCACCAGCAGTTGTTTAGATTTCCTTTGAGGTTTAGTCCTGTCCAAGTAGAATCTAAGTTGTCTGTGAACATCTAAGGAATGCAGTATCCATTCCCCTTTATTCTGTGGACTGGGAAAGAAGGTTGGCAAATGAATGGACTGATTAAAGGCCACACTGGATACCAACTTTGGCATGAAAAAGGGATCAGTCCTGAGGGACACCCTGTCCGCATGAAAGATGAAAGGCCCCACTGCCATAAGGGCCTGTAATTCAGACACCCTCCTAGCTGAAGTGATTGCTAAAAGGAAAGCTGTTTTCCAAGAAATAAATTTTAAGTGTGCAGTAGCAGCTGGCTCGAAAGGAAGTAGAGTGAGTTTCAAGTCAAAGTTAAGGTCCCAGGCTGGGGTTGGAGCTCTCCTGGGTGGTCAAAATTTTTTGGCCCCTCTGAGGAACTGATTGAGCAGGTGATGAGAGAAGAGGGGAGGTCCTGTGTTATAATGAGTTGAAATGGCTGAGGCATGGATTTTAATGGAGGAAAAAGACAGGCCCTTGTGAAGCATCTCAGTTAAATATTGTAAAATCTGAGGTAAATTGGGGGCTGCTGTGCTCATCCCTTGAGATTGGTTCCAGGCACAGAATCTTTTCCATTTTTCAGCATAAGATTACTAATACTAGGCCTTCTTGCCTCTAAAATGATATCCATCACAGGTTTGCTGAGGGATGGTAAAGGAGAGACTAAGTAAGTCAGGCTGCAAGGTTCAGTGTTAGAAGCTGAAGGTGCAGAATCTGGTTCTCCTGCTGAGACAGCAGGGAAGGAGTCTGAGGCAGGTGCCATTGAGATAACCATGACACACTGCGTAGGAGGGGGTACCAGTGCTGGCACGGCCAGTCTGTAGCAATCAAAATCATCCTTGGTTTGTCCTGTTTGATTTTTAGTAGTACTCTGGAGAGCAGAGGCAGCGGGGGGGAAGGCATAGACTGATAGGTTTTTCCAGCTGAAGGACAGAGCATCCACTTTCAGGCTTGTTTGTGGTGAGTCCTTGTGCAAAATTTGTCCAGCATAGGGTGACATACAAGAGTGGAGGAAGATGCACACAGGTGGATTATATCTTGTGTAGAAGGGCCAGTCTGAAGGAGATTGGAGACTGTAAAGTGGTGGCAGGGGAAAGTGTAGTTAGGCAGCATAGGATGGTGGTTTGTAGGATGACATTGGTGATCAAGAAGAGGAGGATGAGTGTTAGGGCATCACCAAGGATCAAATGGTGGAAATTGAAAAAGGGTAATTGTGAGATGATGTTCAGGGAGGAGTTAAGACAGGCACTGGGTAGCAGTGAAGAGTTACCGAATAGCAGGGTAACTACAGCAGAGCTAGTAAGAGAGATGGCTAGAAAGGTGCTTGGTGTGACATCTGGAAGGAGGACAAGGAGACCTGGTGGTGCAATGAAGAAGTACAGGTGAGTATACAGAGAAAGAGGTTGGCGAAGAAGAAGTGGGATTGTCAAAGAGATGAAGAAAGTAGGCAAGAGTATAAGGAGATGAGGTGCATGGCAAAGACAGAGGTGGGCGAATGCTAAGGATAAGGCATATGAAGAGTTGTATAAAAGATTGGACACTAAGGAGGGAGAAAAGGACCTGTTCTGATTGGCCAGACAGAGGGACCGAGCGAGCAAAGATGTGCAGCAGGTAAGGGTGATAAAGGATAATGAGGGAAACGTACTCACAAGCGAGGAGAGTGTGTTGAGCGAATGGAAAGAGTACTTTGAGGAGTTGATGAATGAAGAGAATGAGAGGGAGAGAAGGTTGGATGATGTGCGGACAGTGAATCATGAAGTGCAGTGGATTAGCAAGGAGGAAGTAAGGATAGCTATGAAGAGGATGAAGAACGGAAAGGCTGTTGGTCCAGATGACATACCTGTGGAAGCATGGAGGTGTTAAGGTGAAATGGCAGTGGAGTTTTTAACTAGATTGTTTAATGAAATCTTGGAAAGTGAGAGGATGCCTGAGGAATGGAGAAAGTGTTTTGGTACCGATTTTTAAGAATAAGGGTGATGTGCAGAGCTGTAGTAATTACAGAGGGATCAAACTGATCAGTCACAGCATGAAGTTATGGGAAAGAGTAGTGGAAGCTAGGTTAAGAAGGGAGATGATTAGTGATCAGCAGTATGGTTTCATGCCTGGAAAGAGCACTACAGATGCGATGTTTGCTCTGAGAGTGTTAATGGAGAAGTACAGAGAAGGTCAAAAGGAGTTGCATTGTGTCTTTGTGGATTTAGAGAAAGCATATGACAGGGTGCCTAGAGAGGAGTTGTGGTATTGTATGAGGAAGTCTAGTGTGTCACAGAAGTATGTAAGAGTGGTACAGGATATGTACGAGGGTAGTGCGACAGCGGTGAGGTCTGTGGTGGTAGTGACGGATGTGTTTAAGGTGGAAGTGGCATTACATCAAGGATCAGCTCTGAGCCCTTTCTTACTTGCAATGGTGAAGGAAAGGTTTTCAGACGAGATCAGACAGGAGTCCCCGTGGACTATGATGTTTGCAGATGACATTGTGATCTGTAGTGAGAGTAGGGAACAGGTGGAGGAGACCCTGGAGAGGTGGGGATATGCTCTAGAGAGAAGAGGAATGAAGGTCAGCAGGACTAAAACAGAATATATGTGTGCTAATGAGAGAGAGGATAGAGGAATAGCGAGGATGCAGGGAGTAGAGGTGGCGAAGGTGAATATGTTTAAGTACTTGGGATCAACAGCTCAGTGTAATGGTGAGTGTAGAAGAGAGGTGAAGACGAAAGTACAGGCAGGATGGAGTGGGTGGAGAAGAGTGTCAGGAGTGATTTGTGACAGACGAGTACCAGAAAGGGAAGGTCTACAAAAGGGTAGTGAGAGCAGCTATGTTATATGGGTTGGAGACCGTGGCATTGACAAAAAGGCAGGAGTCAGAGCTTGACATGGCAGAGTTGAAGATGTTAAGATTTGCACTGGGTGTGACGAGGATGGACAGGATTAGGAAGAAGTATATTAGAGGGTCAGCCCAGGTTGGCAAGTTTGGAGACAAAGCCAGAGAGGCAAGATTACGCTGGTTTGGACATGTTCTGAGGAGGGATGCAGAGTACATTGGGGAAAAAGATGCTAAGGATGAAGCTGCCAGGAAACAGGAAGAGAGGAAGGCCTAAGATAAAGTTTATGGATGTGGTAAGAGAGGACATGCTGGTGGTTGGTGTGACAGAGCAAGATGCAGAGGACAGGAAGAAAGGGAAACAGCTGATCTGCTGTGGTGACCCCTAACGGGAACAGCCGAAAGAAGAAGAGGTAGCTCTGGGGAAGAGGCAAACAGGTCTATACCTGGGCTCCCCCATTTACTTGTCAACATGTTGAAAATCCGTGGTTCCCTTTGGGGGGAAGGATTGCTCTTCATGCAAAGAATTGAGATCTCATTACCCAGGACAAATGGGTTTTAAATAGAGTGTCCCAGGGATACAAATTTCACTTCCACACGTTGCCAACACCAAGCGGGTGGCCGGACATGCCCCCAAATCAGTTGGCAGAGTCCCAAAAACAAGTACTTTCTCTCTTAAGCATGGGGGCTATTCAACTGGTACGAGAAGAGGAAAAGGAACAAGGTTTCTACTAGAGACTTTTCTTGGCACCCAGAAAAGACGATTCATTTTACATTAGGAGGGTTCGTGTTCTGCACTCTTGTGGGAGGAGAGGCTGGACTCTGTCCTTCTGAGCTGGGAATTTCTGGTTAAAGCTTATAGTGCCTGCATATTCTAACTGTTTCTTATTGAAATTGGTACACCTTGTTTGCTGTAGCATAGACTAGATCCAGGCCTGCTGAATCCAGCTTTATTTGTATGCTTGTTGTTTGTTTATTTCCCTGAAACGCTAATTCCACCTAAAACGCGGCCTTTTAGCACTTCTGTGGATCCCTAGTGATATCTGCATTGCTTACTGTACTTATTTCCTTGTTTCACTTGAAAGAAAGTCACTGTTTGTCGTTTTTGCATTTAAGTTACCTGTAACACATTGCATTTAAGTTACCTGGCACTTGCTCACTATAATTATATAAGTCAGCTCCAAAAAATTAAAAACACTACACCCTCACAAACTCCCCTCGAGTACCCTGTTCCCCATTGGCCCTTTTTTCAATTATAAAGGAATTCCCAATACTATTCTAGAATGTCCAAAGGTCAGTTGTCAATCTCCTCTCCGGTCCAGCTGGTGAATCTGGGAATCTAGAGGCAGTTACAACTGCCTCATGTACACAGACAACCCTCTCCTCCTCCCAACAAATTCCAACACATGTGAGAGATGCAACCATATAGCAAAACTGGAGGCTAAGCTCTCTCAACTCAGTACTGAAGTAACCAGTCAGGAGGAGAAGGAAACCACACTCACTACAATTCCAGTCTCACATAGACCTACCACGACAACAAACCAAACACATAAACACAAAAACATACTTGGAGGCTCTAAATAAAAATCTGCCTAAGCAGCAGAGACCTCCAAAGCAGACACCCAAGCAACCGCTACCCCAAAACAAAACACGTGCAACACATAGCACACAAAGCCAGTGTGCCGAACAGTCACAGCCCTTAAGGCTAAACAACACACCTGATACACTTGTAATAGGTGACTCTATCGTCAGGCACACTGACATCCCTCTCACCAGGCTGAACAAGGAGAAGGTCACGGTGAGCTGCCTGTCGGGAGCTAGGATCCGCCACATAACACAAGCACTCAGGTCACTCCAAGGCAAGTACAAATATGACTCAGTCATTGTCCATGCTGGTGTGAATGACCTGAGACGTACCTCCCTGGACTACATGAAGAGAGACATAGAGGAGCTTTCCGAGCATGTAGCCCAGGCCGGTATGACCCTGACCTTGAGTAGCATCTTACCCTCACCAAGAATGATGCCACAATATGAAGACAAGATGATCAATTTCAACAACTGGCTTAAGTGTTGGTGTCATTCAAAGGGGATCCAATGCCTGTCAGCCTGGGATGACATGCTCGACAAGCCACAATGCTTCGCTACTGACGGCTTGCACCCATCACCCCTGGGCTTTCGGATATTGGCAAAGGCTCTTGCCACCCCCATAGTGCCTTTTTTAGGCAAGGCTCAAAAGACAAACCCACCTCCATAGGTATCACAAGGGATAAGAAACTAAGCATAATGCTACTCAACGCCAGAAGTCTAAACCTCAAGAGGCATGCACTCGAACCTCTCCTTAGCATGGAGAACATCGATATCTGTGCAGTAACATAAACCTGGTTCAAGGCTCCTGAGAGCACCCCAGCACTACCAGGTTATACCTCATACCATGCTTTTCGGCCCCAAAACTTGGACCGAACCACAAAAGGAGGGGGAGTATCAATATTCGTCAAAGATACCCACACCTCCAGGTTGGTGGCACAGCATGAAGCATCAGAGACTATCCATGTGCAACTAACTGTGGGTAAAACTGCCTTCCAGTTTATAGCCTGCTACAGACCACCCTCCCAAACACAGGAACCCCACTTGGTCTTCCTGAGAATACTGGAAAATATGAAGGTCTCTCAAAACACCATTATATTGGGTGACTTCAACTACCCAAACATAGACTGGGTGCATTACTCTAGCTCCAACACCCTAGCCCAAAGGTTCCTAGAATTTATAAACTCAAATGCTATGGAACAACTTGATACCACTCCCACAAGAGGGGAAAACATACTGGACCTGATCATCACCAACATGGGGACACTATGCTCCAGACCAGAAGTGTATCCCTCAATGGTAAGATCAGACCATAAACTAATCTCACTGGATATTCACATCCCGACCCCACCCCCTGCCCAGAAAACCACAGTGAAAAACTTCTCTAAAGCAAATTTCACACGCCTCAAAACCGAGGCGAAATCCTTCAAAGCCCCCGGGGCCTGTGGAAAATACGGCCCAGACAACAAAATCCTTTACAAACGCATTCTATGAACACCTTCAGGAATGCTTTTAATGCAATCCCAAATAAAACCAAGACCCAATCCTCCAAAGGCAGACGTCCTGTCTGGTGGACCCCAGCCATAAACAAACTATACAATAGAAGGAGGAAGCTACTACATGATAGAGCAAAATCCCAAAAAGGGAAGGCATCTCTGATCAGTATTAGCAAAAAACTACGGGCACTCATAAAATCGTCGAAGGCCAGCTTCGAGAGAAAAATTGCACAGGACACTAAGGATAATCACAAGGCTTTCTTTAGTTATGTTAGGAACCTGGGTGGGAATTCCCAGATATGCTGAGAATTAGTCCAAAATGACAAAAAATACACCGAGCCCACAGACATTGCCAACATCCTAGCTGACAAGTTCAGTGCAAACTTCTCCCCCCCTCTCCCCACCAAAAGGGCAAATCTCTATCCCAACAGAGTGCTGCCCCTGACATCTCAGATGCTCAGGTAAGAGCCGCCCCCGCCAAAGCAAAAACACAGCATCAATGGGACCAGATGGTGTCCCGGGCTGCATCCTACATGAACTCCAAGAAGAGCTAAACCCAAACATAAAACTACTGTTCAATCTTAGCCTTACTACAGGATATGTACTCAAAGAGTGGCGTACAGCAACAGTGGTCCCTCTCCACAAAGGTGGTGCCTCAACGGATCCTGGAAACTATCGCCCCATAAGCCTGACTAGCTTGGTCTGCAAAGCTATGGAAAGGATCATCATGGACCTCATAAATAAAGATATCGGGGACCTACAGACACTGGATCCTACCCAGTTTGGCTTTGTTAAGGGCAGATCCTGCCTCTTAAACCTGGTCGATCTCTTTGAAACAGTCACCAAGGCCATTGACGAGGGGAAGGTGGTCCACACAGCCTACCTGGACCTCGCAAAAGCCTTCGATACAATACCCCACTCGGGCATTATAGATAAGCTCACCAGCTTAAATATAAACCCCTTTGTCACTAGATGGGTTGCAAACTGGCTCAAGGACAGAACCCACATGGTTAGAATTGCTGGAGCCATGTCAGACTCCAAACCAGTTACAAGTGACGTCCCACAAGGCTCAGTCCTGGGACCTCTCTTGTTCGGTATATATTTCTCGGCGGTACAGGCCAACACGGAAGAACTGTGGCTGACCAAGTTCGCAGATGACTGCAAACTGGGCTCCATAATCAACTCTCCAGCCAACACAAGCATCCTCCAAAAGGGCCTCATAGAAACAGACAACTGGTGCCAGAGCCATGGCTTCAAGCTAAACGCCAAAAAGTGTATAGTCATCCCCTTTGGCAAAAACAAAGTGCAAACAAATTACCACATAGGTGGTAATCCATTAAGTACAGAAGAAGTCATTAGGGACCTGGGGACCCAAGTTGATAGCAATCTCTCATTTGGCAACCACGTGGCCAAAGTGGTTAGAAAAACATTTTATATAGCCCACCTAATCATGAAGGGATTCACATCTAAATCAGGGGAGGTCATCGTACCTCTTTACTCATCCCTTATCAGGCCCATAATTGAGTACAATGCCCCTTTTGGGATGTACCTTACCAGACACCTGCAGCAACTGGAAAGACCCCAAAAGTACCTCACCAAGAGGATCAAAGGGCTCAAACAGATGCCATATGCTGCCCGGTTAAAGAAACTCCAGCTCTACTCAGTGGCATACCGCCTGCTCAGAGGCGATCTGTGCCTGACGTATAAAGCCATGTCCAACCCGGAATTAATGGACATGCTACACCTCAGAAAATCCAAATCCCATCGAGCTACGCGCTCGAGAGACTTGAACCTCAGCACTGAAATAAATAGGACATGCTGGAGGGACAGATTCATAACCTAGAGGCTCCCTTCACTCTGGAATAAAATCCCAGTCCAGGTTAGGCAGAGTCCCACATTGACTCTCTTCAAGAGGAATCTTGATGAGTGGATGGGAGATCGTAGGTTTACCCCGGCTATCACTTCTGTGTCACTGTTAGACAGAGGCACAGTATCAAAAAACTCGTGAAGGTTGAAGAGCAACTGAGAACAATATCCAAACACACCCGTGGAGACAATAAGACATCCTGAATACCTTTGGATGAAAGTGCTTAATTTTTTCCAATAAACTCTGACTTCATTAACAGGAAGCTGCATTCAAAAATTCCAGTTTTCCCTGAAACCACAGCAAAAAAGTTCAGAAGTATCTGAAACGCAATAATGAAGAAATGATTCCTTCGTCAATTTAGAAATGAACACTGAGGCATAGTGCGGGGACCAGCCACAGGAGCAGTTGAATTATTGTCTCCACGGGTGTGTTTGGATATTGTTCTCAGAGGCACAGTATACTAACCTCAAAAAAAGGCATAGCAAAATTAATTTAAAATGGGTGGTGAAAGCCAAACACACTCTGGCTAGGCTTATAAATGCCCTAGGGCAGATAGCCTAGTATGAACCTATGAAGACCTGGAAGGGGCTGGAAAGGACCAATTCTTAGAGGGCCAGTGCCTACTAAATCTAGGAGGCTGAACTTGTAAAAAGTCTTCAACAGTTTGCATAGATTTAGCTTTATCTTCCATCTTTTTAATAACTTCCTCAGCCTCGTTGCCAAACAGGCGGTCCTGATTTAAAGGAACATCCAACAATTTAGCTTTAACATGATCAGGCAAAGATTGCTCCTTAAGCCAAGCATGCCTTCTGAGCACAGACCCAGTAACAGCAGCCCTGCAAGAGGCCTCTAATGAATCAAAACCACATTGCAAAGTATGTTTTCCAACTTGTTCAGCAGAATGCATCAAATCCTGTAATTCTTTATTTTCCACACAGTCAGGAATCAACATAATTTTCTGTTTAAGCAGTCCAATAACATGTTGCTGATACTTCAAAATATGAAAGTTCAACATATGAAAGTGGCAGTTTAAAGCCCTAATGGCCAAGGTTCCAGAAGTGTAAACCTTCTTACCCAATCTATCCAGCGCCCTGGAGTCTCTGTCAGAAGGGGTAGGATTTTTTGCAGTAGAAGCATTAATGCCCTTGGGCCCCTGTGAAATAGTCTCTGGATATGCAACAGGATTTTTAAAAAAAAGGAACTTGTGGGACTCAGGGACCCTGTAGTATCTGTTAGGTTTTCTGAGAGCAGGAGGCAGGGAATCAGGGGCCAAACTAGATTCCGAAAAAGCATCATCAATAATGTCTAGTACATAAGGAATAGCTAAAGGCCTATGCTGAGGTAGGAGAAGGAAATTCCCAAGCCTCTTTTATGAATCAGAAAAATCCTGGCTTTCCCAGTGGAAATGTTCCCTTACAGTATATGTAAGGTTTCCCTGAAAGAAAAAAACTCAGGAGGGGAAGCAGAGGGAATGGAGTTCTCTGAATCAGAATCTTCATAAGTAGATAAGGGCAAATCCAGACCATCAGAAAAAACAGAATTCTGATCAGAAGATTCATAATCAACTTCAGTCCTAGGCCTCTTAGAAGGGGGGGGGGGGGGTTGGCTACCCCTGACTAGAGTTATTAGATCTTCAGCCATTCTTAATTGTTTTTTAGGCATAAAGGCCTGTGCATGTGGCCTGGGCGTCGTTTTTTTAGGCATGGATCGAGACTTAGGCCTAAGTAAAGGAGGCGGCGTTGGTTTAATATGCAAGTCCGTAGGCCTGAATACACCCTCAGAAGCCGGTGCCTGCACAGTGGCTCCGGACCCATCCAAGGTAGAGACATCCATGGGTTCCATAGTTGAAGCATCTCGCAGCATACTGGACTCCGAATGGGTCTCAGTAGGGGGCCTGCAAATCAGAAGTAGCGGGTTTCAGGGGCTGCGAAAGTGCCTCACTGAGTACCGGCGAACTGGCTTACGAGAAGCGTTGTTGGCAGTTTTGGACCTCGGCGGCCTGTCTCTGTCTTTATCTTTGCTTTTTTTCGGAATCCCGGTACTCGGATGGCTAACAGACGGCATTTCTGGATAATTAAACAGAGCACCAAAATATTTAGAGGCGAAAATATACTGACGACGGATAGTGTGCTGATTAAATAAAGCATAAAACCGACAGCAAGGTACATCGTGGTCAGGGCCTAGGCAAGGAATACAGTATGAATGAAAATCTTTATGAGGTATTTGCTTTCCACAAGTAATGCAATTATTAACTTTTACTGACATCGGTAAGGAGCAAGAAAATGTTTCCCCAACCGGGTACTTAGCTTTAGTTGAAGACTTCGGTTCTGAAACTCGAAAACGAAAATTTAAGGACTCGGCCAACCAGCACTTGCTAAGTACTGCTGCTTCGGGCACCGCACGACAAGAAAGACTGATGTAATGGTGTCGGCTGCATGTTTTATACCCCTGACGTCATGGAAGAAGGTACAGCAACTGACGCAGGACCCAAGACTTTGTTAATCAGGCCGACTGAGGGCTACCTGCAAGCAGATAACTCAAATGTAATGACTGCAACAGTAAAAAGAGAAACAAAATCCACAGTCATCTACCACCACCAATAAACAGGGAAAGGGTGACTGTAAAGGCGAATCACTCAAGCCCAATGGACGACTGTAATCCACTCCAAACCAATTTAATAGGCACACCAATACAAAGCATTAACGCCAAACAAATATGTTTTCGTTTAGTAAACTTCATCAGATGTGGGATGATGGTTAACTAGCAGCTTAAATACCTCCCCTAATTAAAAAAGTATGCTTTCCATTAAGTAATTAAAATTTTCTTTAAATAGCTTTAAAAACTTTTTTTATATATAAAAAAATAAAGAATGTTCAAACAAATTCAACATAACTTTTATAAATAAAAATGAAATGTTTTACACAACATTAATTAAAACTTTTGTCCCTTAATTCCGGATATAAATACAAATGTAAATGTTGTTTGTATTTCGGCTTTTCCCTGTTAGGGGTCGCCAGAGCGGAACTCCAGTCCGCTAATGATTGGCAGTAGATTTTCACGAACGCGAGGTGCCAGCTCGACGTTCAACCTTCAACGAAGGCACGCCCATTTATGCATGTCTTTCGAATGCCCACCCAACCACGGGGAGGACATGCAGACTCCACACAGAAGACACTCCACACACTCCAACCGAGAATCGAACGGGAGAACCTCTTACTGAGAGGAAACAATGCTAACGCTGCACCACCACGGATGTATAAATAAATACATTTGTAAATTGAGAACCATATAAAATACAGAGAAAACTGTAAAATGTCTAGGACACTAGCACCCTCTTGTGGCTATTCATAAAAAAATATTTATAAAATTATGACAAAATGTATGGAAGACCACCTGAAAATATCTTACTATGCAATCTCCATTGAACATCAAAATCCAACTTTATACAAGGAATGTTGATCAATGAGTTAAAAATTGATAAAAGTGGTAAAAAATACTTAGTGTAAATGAAGAAAAAAGAAGGGGAAAAAAACAACCTGAAACCTCACTTGAATGTACCTAACTTTACAATTTGGCTGATCTAAGTTTAAGCAAGGGCATTAATGAAATATTTTCATTGAGACCGGGTGGCTTGTTTGCCTCCAATGTGACCTGCCACCACAACTCTCTATATTCAGTTGTCTCTTCCCATAGCCCTCCTCTCACATCAATGTTCACCCCTTCTATGACAAAAAATACAAAATGAGCATTGGGACAGTCTTGTTTATGTTTAAACAAAGCATGTCTCTTTCTGTACCTGGATGTCATGCATGTGTTCATAAATCCTCCTTTTCAATTTGCGTTCAGTTTTTCCCACATAAAATGCTTGACATATCCCACACAATGCTAAGTAAACTAGGCCTTTCGAATCCCAGTTACTGAATTCCTTTACTTCAAGGACTATACTCCTACCCTCCAGAAAAATGCTTTCCTTTTTTATAATATATGGACACTGTGAACAATGTCCACATTTGAAACTATCCTTTCTTTTATTGCTATTTATACACCCTTCTTTAAAATTTGATTCCAAGAGAGTTTTCAAAGTACGGGAGTTCTTACAAACCACTTTCAAGTTTCCTTTAGACACCTTTTCCAAGTCTGTAAAGGCAGAAAATCCATTCCACTCTCTTTCCAAAATTTCTTTAATTTAAAACTGGCACTGAATTCAATGACTAGTGTTCTACCAAAATTTTCATCCAAAGTATCTTGTATCCTGTTCTCTTCAGTTAATTTGACACCCAAGATTGGTTTGAATTTCACACCCGTTTCATTCTGAACCTCTTTCTCAACTTGATCTAACAGCTATTCCGGATAACCCCTTGCTTTGAAAATTTGTTTTACGGTTCTCATTTCACTATAAAAATCGCTGCCTTGGGAAGTCCTCCTACTTCCCCTAATGTATTAACCTTTGACTATGTTCTTTTTCTAATGAAAAGGGTGAGCACTATTAAAGTGCAAAAAATAATTTGAGTAAGTACTTTTTCTGTATACCCTCAAATTAAATACATTGTTTTCTTTATAAATCTCGATGTCTAGGTATTGTAACTTATCCTTACATACTTTAAAAGTAAAACTCAAGAAACTGGTACTTTTGTTTAGAAAGTCACTGAAGGCCTCAATTTGGTTAATCGGTGCCACTCACAGAATACATATATCATCCAAAACTCGTCTATAAAAACTCCAGCAATGCTTGTAATTTGATTCCAACACAATTTTTTTCTTCCCACTTAACTAAAACCAGGTTGGCGTAGGTAGGGGCACATGTTGCCTCCATCGCTACACCCTTTACTTGATGGAAATATTCACCCTTTAAAGTAGATAAAATTGTACTTTAACACCAAATCAATTAACTGCATAACTGTAGTACATTCATTGTGGCTTAAAGAACTATCTTCAAACACTAGTTCTTCTAAAAGTTTTAAGCCCTCTTCATGAGGTATGTTAGAAAACAGATCTACAACATCAATAGTTAAAAAGATGGTGTTTTTGTACAGTAAATCGTGGTTCAAATTCCTTAAGTCACAGGAATCTCTTAAAATGCTCTTTCTTTTTACCCATGAAATGGATGACAGATGTGCTTTAACAGAAGAGAATGCCAGCACTGTGTACTGAGCAACTCATAAAAATACACCAGAATATTATGAATACACAGTTGATAAGGGTCCTGATCTCTCTCTGGCACAAAAAGGAAAATCTCTTTCACTTGGAATCATAAGATTTCCTAGCATCTGGTTTTCTAGCCTCCTGTAAAACCTTAAGTATGTCCTTGGAAAAAAGGCACCTACAAGGAACTGAACCCAACTGTTTGGGTGATAGAATTTTAAAGTCTGAAGACTGTGGTGAATTAAAAAGCCTTTCCTTCCACGTAAATAAATCCATTCTGTGAGGAAACTCGTGATGATTGTTCCTGGCCATAAGAAGGGGAAATTAGAAGTTATGTACCTACCATAACGTTCCATGTTAGTTGTCTACTCTCGCCTTCTTTCTTGCTGGATGGGTTCGGAGCCGATCCTCGGCTCAGACTCGGCACTTGCTTTAGCTTGAGAACTCCTTTTACCAGCTCGAGGCAACCCTATATCCCATGATGCAAGGCGGAACTACCTCAGATCTCGTTTGGTAGCTAACCTACCCTGCTAAGAACTAACCTAACATAATTAGGAAACCAAGTTCATAATAAGAGTCTTCACATGAAGGCTCAGGAGGAAACAACCTGATAGGAACTCTACAAGATCTGTCCAGGCCAGGGGGAAGGAGGGAGGGACGCAAGAAAGAAGGCGAGAGAAGACAACTAACATGGAACGTTATGGTAGGTACATAACTTCTAAATGTTAAGTTGTCAATCTCGCCTTCATTCTTGCTGGATGGGACCGCGTCCCTAGCACCTGTATCCCGGGTGGCTCAATGGAACAGACTCTTGAGAACTGTGGAACCAAAACTGGCCCTGTCTCTGGAGGCCAAGTCTAACTTGTAATGAGAGACAAAGGTATGAGGCGTGGCCCAAGTAGCTGCTGCACAAATGGTATCAATGGGTAGTCTACCCTGAAAGGCTGCAGAAGTGGATAGACTCCTGGTTGAGTGTGCTTTCGGTTTAGAAGGTAGTTGCTTGCCTCTGAGAGAGTACACATAGGAAATGGTGGAAGACAACCATCTGGATAAGGTCACTTTAGAAACTGGAAGACCTATCCTGTTTTCTGCATAGGAGACAAATAATTGGTCCGATTTCCTGAATTGTTTAGTCCTATGCAAATAGTACCTGAGCTGACGATGGACATCCAAAAAATGAAGCTTTTGTTCAGCTCTGTCAGAATAGTTTGGGAAAAAGACTGGTAGATCTATGGATTGGTTAATATTGGTTTGAGACACAATTTTGGGGAGAAAGGACGGGTTCGTTCTTAAGGATACCCTGTCCTTATGAAAACCAAGTAAGGGAACGAATGCAGAGAGCTTGAATCTTGGAAACCCTTCTTGCTGAAGTGACAGCCAGTAAGAATATAGTTTTCCAGGTCAATAATTTCAAAGAACATGAAGCAGACGGTTCGAAGGGAGGTAGCATCAAGGATGCCAACATTAAATTTAGATCCCATTGCGGAGGAGGATGCTTTATCGGCGGCTTTAGGAGAAAAACTCCTCTCAGAAAGGCCTTGCATAATCTATGAGACATAATGTTATTATCATGCAAGCCAACATGATACCTGGAAATAGCAGCCAGTTGAACTTTAACTGTAGATGAAGAAGATCCTGAATGAAAAACTTCAGCCAGGAAATCTAAAACAGAATGCACAGGAGCAGTAAAGGGATCAATATTCCTGGAATTTGCCCAAATAGAAAAACGTCGCCACTTGCTAGCATAAACAGTTCTAGTGGACGACTTAAAAGAAGACACTAAGATGTCTCTGACTGAATCAGAGATCATTGGAAGCCTGGCTAGGGAAGGAAGTGGAGTAACCAAGCAGTGAGGTTTGGAGAATGAATGGCCCGGTGCTGCTGACCCGACTGGTGGATCAAGAGATCCGGAACTGGGTCCAGATGCCAGGGCTGCACCAGGAGGTGACGATGCAGAGACGAAAAACAAATTTGTCGAGGCCAGTAAGGGGCAATGAGAATCAACTTGGCCCTCAAAACGGTGGCTTTCTGAATGACTTGTGGAATCAAGGGAAAGGGAGGAAAAGCGTACAGAAGTCCCCGGGGCCAATCCTGGGTTAGAGAGTCTCTTAGGGGTTGGCCTGGTAGGGGAAAAAGGGTGAAAAAAATCGGGGCACTTGTTTTGAGGTGTAGCAAAAAGATCGCAACAAGGTGTGCCCCACTTCAGAAAAATCTGATCCACTACAGATTGATTGAGAGACCACTCGTGAGGCATCAGAATGGATCTGCTCAGCCTGTCCGCCAAGAGGTTGGACCTGCCGGGGATGTGCGTTGCTATCAGAAACCGATGAGAGGAGATTGCCCATTGCCAAAGTCTGAGAGCTTCTCGACACAACGGATAGGACCTGGTCCCGCCCTGCTTGTTGATGTACCAGACCACGGACATGTTGTCCGTTTGTACTGCAATAGTCCCCGTAGGAAGAAAGTCGTTGATGGCTTGCAACGTTAAAAGCACCGCTCTCATCTCCAGGACATTGATGTGCAGATGGTATTCTATGGGTTGCCATGTCCCGTGGACCATCCTGCCCTGATAATGCCCCCCCCACCCGATCAGAGAGGCATCCGTAGTAACTGTGGCAACTGGAGGAGGGAGTACAAAGGGTCGGCCCTGATGAAGAAGAGGGGAAGATATCCACCAGTTCAGATGAGTTCTGCACGATTGTGTGACTACAATTTCGTGCCTCATCGGAAGACTGTGGTACGACCACTGAGTGAATAACATCCACTGCAGAAGACGCATGTGGAAGCGAGCCAGTGGTAGAAGAACAATGGCCGCAGCCATAAGACCTAGAACCTTTAGTATCAATCTGGCTTTGACCTTGCTGCTCTGCAATAGAATTCGAACGAATTTTTGGATGTCCATAATCCTTTGATCTGTTAGTCTGGCTAACATTTTGACGGTGTTTAATTCTGCGCCTATAAAGGTGATAGATTGGCAAGGCCGCAGAGAAGATTTTTCGAAATTTACCGAAATCCCCAAACTCTTGCAAAGCTGCAGAGTATAGTCTCTGGTCTGAAGAAGTTGACACCTGGTGGTGGCGGAGAGGAGCCAGTCGTCCAAATAAGGAAACACCTGGAATCCTTGACGTCTCAGATGAGCTGTGACCACTGCCATGCATTTGGTAAACACTCTGGGGGCTGAAGTGAGGCCAAAGGGCAGGGCTCTGAATTGGTAATGACTGGTCCCTAGCCGAAAGCGGAGAAACGTTCTGGAGCGCCTGTGAATCTTTATGTGATAGTACGCGTCCTGAAGGTCTATAGAGCACATCCAGTTGTCCTTGCCCAGAAAGGGCAGAATGGACTGAAGCGTGACCATCCGGAATCTTGCCTTCTTGACAAATCTGTTTAGACTGCTCAGGTCTAATATTGGTCTCCAATCTCCCGTCCTTTTGGGGACAAAAAAGAATCTCGAGTAAATGCCGGACCCTACTTGGTCTGCCGGAACAGTCTGGACGGCTCTTTTTCCTAGGAGCTTTGAAACCTCCTGTTCTGCCAAATCCCTTTGACCGGGTGAGATGTCTGGAAGGGATTGTTGAGGTACGGGATACCTTTCGAAGGGGATTTTGCAACCCTCGGATATGATCGACTGTACCCACATATCTTGTGAGAGGGAATGCCAGGCTACTGGGTACAGCGAAATCCTTCCCCCGACTGCCTCCAAGGGTGGACAGTCGGGCAACACCTCAGGGGTGCTGAAAGGGCTTCTCAGGAAGAGACTCCCTGTTGCCCTGGTTCTGAGGACCCCCCCTGCCTCTAGGGCGGCGCCTGTTATTGTTACCCCCTCTGCCTCTGGGGGTAAACTGACCACGTGTGTCCGGTGTAGCTCCTTGGGCTTTATGAACCACATCTTCCCTCCCTTCTGACCCTTGGGATATGGTCTAGAAGGGGTGGAAAAATGGACTCCAACGGCAGAAAGAGTTTTACCGTCCTGCTCACACCTGGTCAAGGTATCCTTCACCTGAGGTCCGAACAAAGCCGAACCATCAAAGGGGGTATTGGTGAAGGACGCCTTAAAGGGGTCCGCAAAATTACAAAGCCGCATCCAGGCTTGGCGTCTAAGAGCTACTCCTGTGCCTGCGGCCCTGCTCGCTCCATCGGCCGCATAGGGTATGAGCTGCATGGAGGAGTTGGATAAGGAATTCAGGATTGCTAGCTGTGAGGCAATCTTTTCTTGAGCCCCAGCAGCAGAAGGATCCTGGACCACTTCACCTAGTTCCTTGAGAATATCTCTTTGAAGCCTGGTGAAGTGACAAAGGTAGTTAGTTCAGCGAACGCATAGCAAAGGTCGCTGAAGAAAACATCCGCTTTCCATACCTGTCCATGGTCCTAGAATCCTTGTTAGGAGGATGGACAGGTACTGAAGGATCCGCCAGTTCCTTCTTAGTGGCCGCCACCACCACAGCATCCACAGAGACGCCCTTGGAAAGAAACTGTTTGTCCGTAGGGGCCGTAATAAACTTGGATGGTCTCCTGGGGACAGGTTCCACAGAATCTGGAGCTGCCCACGCCTTCCGAGCCACTACCTGCATAAGTGGGTCGAAAGGCGGAGACACCCAGGAGGTGGAGGGTCGGGATCCAAAAGCCTCCAGGTATACCGACTCATCCTCGGAGGGATCAATGGATGGCCAATTCCCCCTCTGTTTGAGGAGCTCAAGGATGTCTGAAAAGGAGACATCCTCAGAGGGGGATCGTGGGGAACCCTCAGACTCATCTAAGTCAGTATCAGATGTAGTAGACTCAGGGGAGTCTGTGTGTTTCCTCTTACACGTCCTCTTCCGAGGGGGTTCACCTGCAGGATCAGGAGAAACTTCGGAAGAGGAGGAAAAACCCAATGGGGAAACCTGGGGCGATGGATCCCTGGGCCTGAGAGCAAGAGGTTGGCAAGACGTGTCTACAGGCACCGAAGAGGGAGGAGCTAGAGGGATGGACCGTTGACCTGGCTCCGGAGCCAGGACACTCCTCATCACCTCAAAGGCTCCCCTCCCCGGGAGACCGGAATATCCCCGTTCCGAGGACACAGGAATTCCCGGCTCCACTGAGAGGGAAGGCTCCGAGACCGATGTCGGTGCCGAGCTTACCAAAGCCGAAGCCCCGAGAGGGACAGCGGGGTCGGACAAGAGTCCGATGCCACTAGCCCCCTCGGAGCAGACAAGGGAAACTCGAAGACCGGATCCCGATCGGAGCCGAAGACGACGGAGCCGAAGGATGTATCGGCTCCGGCGCCGAAACAGTCGCTGTCCCGAGAAGCTCCGGCTCCGAACTCTGGTGTGGAGTCGGAGGAGGAAGTTCAAGGGGTGAAGCAATAGCCTAAGTCTGCTGAGACGGGCTATGGAGCATTTGGGCCAGTGCCTGCGACTTTAACAGCCTGCTTACCACCCTCTCTAAGTCGTGGTCAGACAGCCTGGAAGATCTCGAAGATCGGCTCCGATGGTTCCGCTCCGACAAAAGAGGAGACCCCGGAGCAGAGTGGATACTCTCCAACGAAGGGGACCGAGATCTCTTTCAGGACGAAGTCATCGGAGCCGAAGTCCCCTGAATTCCAGATGGAGCCGAAGGTTTCTCGGCTCCGATGCTGGATAAGGTGTCGGCTCCAGCCGGAGCCAACAAGGCCACAGTAGACCGGGTGTCGGAACCGATCGGTGCCGAACCCACTACCTTGGAAGCAAAAAGATCGGCTCCAGCCGGAGCCGATCTCGGCTCCGACGGAGCCGGAGCCACCGGAGGAGGCTTGGATTCTGTAGCCTGAACCTTCGGTGGCTTAGAAGGTTTACTAGACCCTGTTTTAGAGGGAGAACCTTCTGGCTTAAGTAAGCCACGGAGGATCAATTTATTCCTCCGTTCCTGCAGGACTCTCTGGCTAAAAGAGTGACACAAAGCACAGGAGTCCTGCAGGTGCAAAGGCCCCAGGCAGTAAACACAAGAAGTGTGACCGTCTGTCAGAGACATTTTCTGACAGCACGAGTCACACTTCTTGAAGCCTGAGACCTTGCCTTCCTTTGACATAATCCTAAGGAAGAAGTCACACACACCCCAACAAACACACAATTAATCCCAAAACACACAGACACACAAGTAGGGATTAACCAATGGGGTCTAGGCCTAACTTAAAAACTGTTTTACAACTATGAAAAGAATTTAAAAGTTTTTAACTATAAGGGAATAGGGTGGGCAGTAGAAACACTACACACTATGAAAAAAGGGGAAAAAGGGAGAAATAAATCCCTAACTAAGCTTTTTGACAATATTAACTTACCTCAGCTGGCAAAGGAGACGTCTTTCGCTAAGCGGCAAACGAGATCTGGGGTAGTTCCGCCTTGCATCATGGGATATAGGGTTGCCTCGAGCTGGTAAAAGGAGTTCTCAAGCTAAAGCAAGTGCCGAGTCGGAGCCGAGGATCGGCTCCGAACCCATCCAGCAAGAATGAAGGCGAGATTGACAACTTAACATCCAATGTTTTCTAGGCCAAATGGAAGTCAACAATAAGATTTTTGGTTTGTCCTTGATCTTCAGGAAGACTTTGGGAATCAATGTGGAAAAAGCATAAAGGAACCTCTTTGTACAAGGAAAGGTCACAGAATGTCTTCTTGAATTTGGAGAGCACAGTAACCTTGAACAAAACTGACTGAGCTGTCCGTTGTGTATGGAAGCAAAAATCTATTTGTGGAGTGCCCAACTGATGGACAACGGCCAGAAAAACCTCTTTGTTTAGCATCCATTATAGTGCAGGTCTCCTACAATGTCTCACCAAGAGGAATGTAGAGCCCGGAAAAAAGATTTTGTGTAGAAAGGCTATTTCCCAAGCTTTCAAAGCCAACTTGCAGAGGAAATAAGACTTGGTGCCCCCATGCTTGTTGATCTACTAAAATTGGAGTGGTGTCTGTAAACTGCTGTGAGAAAAAGATGCAAGAAGGTGGCCTAATGCCAAACTCATGTCTTCTTGGCAGAGGGGATGAAAAAAACGATTCCTCCCTGCTAGCTGATGTATCACACCACTGCCACATTGTCGGACTGGACGGATACTGCAACCTTGAGGTAAAACGCCTGCAACACAAGACAGATCGCTCTCATCTCAATGACATTCATGTGCAACTTTGTCTTCTCTGTAGTTCATGTCCCTTGGACTGTCCTGTTCAAGAAATGCTCCCACCCCACTCCAGTATGACCCTACATTTGTGGTCAGAGTAGCCATTGGGAGTGGATGAATAATGGTTGGGGGGGGGGGGTGCAAGGACTCCAAATTGGTAATGACTGGCTCCACCCTGGAACTGCTGGTACTTACTGCACAGCCTGACTACCATGATGTGCAGATATACATCCTGGCTATCAAAAAACTACATCACATTTCATTTGCTTGCAAGCACGGTAGGATAGACTGCACTGTGATAATAAATAACACCTTCACATAATGATTTAGATGGCCAAGGATTAGAAGGGTTCAGAGGTCCTGAGTCGTTTTTGATATCAAGAACACTGAGTACTATCTGGATGCTCTTTGGTCTGGTAGGACCCCCCTAAAAGGCCCGTTTTCCAAGAAGGTTTTCCATGTCCTGTTGGGCCTTCCTCCTTTGATGGGGGCAATATGGACAGTGAAAAGGAGTGCAACTGCTTAGGCTGTTTTAAAAATGGCATAACAGTAGCCCTCTGGAAAGGATTTCCCTGAAACAACTGCATTGTGTTATTATGGCCATCTGTGCAAGACTGACTGTATGGAAAGGGACATGGAACCCTTGGTGAAGAGGTTCCACTTCTGTTTCTCTGGTAGCGGCTACTATAGAAATTTTCTTTGGAGCATGGAACCTCTAATGAACTGCTGCTAGTTCAGAGGCTTTTGGGATTTACTAAACCAGATGTTCATGCCCCCACCAACTTCTATAGATCTGCTAGGAAGCAGAGAACTTTAACCCAACAGCTGTGAGCATTTTGCCTTCTTGCTCACATTGCTGCAGCTTATCCTTGACCTTCTGCCCAAAAACGAAGACCCATCTGAAGAGGCATCAACAAAGGCCAAAAGAGAGGTGCCCCACAAGCCTGCAAGGTGAAACCAGGTTTGGTACCACACTGATGTGTCTGTGCCTACAGACCTAGCTGCTCCATCAGCTGCATTATGCAACACTGCGTGGACAATGAAACAAGAGTTGATGGCCGTCTGGGACTAACTACTTTTGAAGATCAGAGGCAACTGCTTCAGTCGCCATCATTTTATCAGTCAAGTCACACTGAATCCTTATCAGCACCAAGTAGTTCACTGTCCTGAATGAAAAAGTATGACGTATCCATCATCTAGGAATCCTTCTTAGGATACTGGATGGCTAGAGTGTCCCCTGGGACCTTCATTTTGCTGGCCAATGAAACTACAATGGAATCCCCAAGAGGTCCCTTACTCCAATGATTTTGATCCTTGAGGGCTTGCAGCACTCTATCAGGTTTACAGGGTCTGGGTTCAATGACATCAGACTCCTTTCAGACTTTGGAAGAGACCATGTCTATAAATTTGTCTAGTGAAAGTAACACACAGACTACTGAAGGTGAGGATATGTCCTCTTTCTGCAGGATTTCTTTTTTGAGAAAGGAGGAGTCAATTGGGCAAGATCCCCTCTACTTATCATTTATACTGCTTCAGAATATGGTGTCTTCCAGCAATGGATAATAATAAAGCCTCTCCCTCATCAAAACCCATGGCTGGAGAGTGGAACTTAGAGTGGAACTATCAAAGGAAGCAAAAGTGCTTTCTCTTGCATGTCACTGTTCTGGGAAGGCTATGTAAAGATTCATTTGTGCTCTCCCCTACAGAAGGAAACCCAGATTAGAGGTCACTTGAGAATAAAGATCAAGTGTAAATGATTCTGACTCTTAAAACTCACAATCTATCAGCGTAACACTTGCTTCCATAAGCATGCAAATGGCACAATGAAGATCATGGACATTAATGACACTACTAACAAAGTGCAGAAGAGTCTCATCCTGGTTTGTCTATCAACGCCTCATCCTGGATGCTAAGTTCAGGACCCTCTTTGGCAAAAGTGACTGATGAGCATTAGTATCAAGCTCTTTCTTTTAGAACAGCGTCAGAGAACATTTCTTTCAATTAATGGAGAACTCCAAAGCCACACATAAGCCAAGAAAACTGGAAATACAAGTATTTCATGTGCAAGGCTCCACAACAGTAGTAAGCACCTTGGCAAAAGCTCTGGATTTTCCTGAAAGCAAAGCTGTCTCCAGAGAAAACAAAAAGGATTTTTGAAGGGATCAATCTAATGAAATGATATTGACAGACACCTTTATCTTTGGCTCCTCTAATTCTCTACTGGGTACCAAAGAAGAACACCCCATACTCCCAGAGCTGCAGAAGAGACATGTTTGTACATGAAATACACATGGCTGACAAAAAAAGAAGTTCTGTTCTTACCATAACGTTCCATCTGAGTAGTAGACTTCATTCTTCTGCACATATGGGTATACGGATCCGAGCCAGCAAAACTTTTCAAGCATCGGCTCCAAGCTCCTCCCTTCCCTATATTACATCACTTCCTCCTATCTAGCCCCAGATTGAGTTTGCTGACACTAAATGGCAACAAAATCACAATTCTAAACAGGAAAAACCTGAAGAGTGAGAGGGATGGAGGGAGGGAAGGTGCAGAAGAATGAAGTCTACTACTCAGATGGAACGTTATGGTAAGAGCATAACTTCTTTATTTGAAGTAGTTGACTTCATTCATTCTGCACATATGGGACAGAGTCCCCAGCTACTAATATTCCTGGGAGGCTCTTATGGAAGGATATTTCTGAGCACCATAGAGACAAAGGATGCTCTCCCTCTAGAAATAAGATCCAATTTATGATGAGAGATGAATGTGTGCGAATTGGCCCAAGTCGCTGCCGCGCAGATGATATCCAATGGAACTCTTGACCAGAAAGCTGCAGAAGTGGCCATTGCTCTAGTGGAATGAGCCTTCAATACACCAAGAGGAGATGCACCTTTGTCGATATAAACCTGTGCAATACAAAGTTATCCACCTTGCCAAGGACACTTTTGAAACTGCTTTGCCCAAAAATGGTTTAGAAAAGGATACAATTGATCAGACTTCCGGAAGGGTTTAGTCCTATGGAGGTAAAAACGAAGCTGTCTATCGACATCCAATAAATGAAGCTTACGTTCACCTCTATTTTGAAAATTTGGGAAGACTGGCAAATTGATAGACTGATTAATATTGGCTGCTGAGGACACCTTGGGAAGAAACCCTATCCTTGTGGAAAACCAAATAGGGGGGGGGGCAAGGAGGATAAAGCCTGCAACTCTGAAACTCTCTTGGCTGAAGTGATGGCAACCAAGAATGCTGTCTTCCACGACAAAAACTTAATCGGAACTGAACTGGCTGGCTTGAAAGGGGGGGGGGGGGGTCAAAGCCTAAAGGACTAAAGTCAAATCCCAGGGGGCCACTGTTTCTTTAACTGGTGGTCGCAATAAAAAAGTGCCCTTCAGGAAAGCTTTACACAATTTGGCAGAAGCCAGAGCAACCTTATTTTCATCCACATGAAAATTAGAGATGGCAGCCAGCTGAACCTTGATGGTGGAAGCACTAGCACCTGATCGAAAAAGATCGGTCAGACAATCCAGTATGACCGGAACGGGGGGTGAAAACGGGTTCAGATTGTGCTGAGAGGCCCAAACGCAAAAACGTCTCCACTTGCTATTGTAGAGTTTCCTAGTGGAGGCTTTAAGAGAAGCTACCAGAATATTCTTAAGAGGACGAACGTCCGGGAGTCCCGATGATCATGGGAACTGGAGCAGCCACGCAGTCAGCTTGAGACTGTCCAGGTTGGGCAGGGGCAAGCCCGATGGGTGAGAAATCAGATCCGGGCATGGATCTAGAATCCATGGAGGAACCAACAGGTGAGACCATAGGAAGGGAAACCACACTTGACGCGGCCAGAAGGGAGCTATGAGAATGACTTTGCACTGCAGTCGGCAAGCTCTCTGAAGGAACTTCGGAATAAGAGGTAACGGGGGATAAGCATACAGTAGCCCGGGAGACCAAGCATGGACTACAGCATCGATGGGAACATCCCCCGGAGGGGGGATCAGAGCGAAGAAATTGCTGCACTTCGTGTTGGAAGGAGATGCGAAGAGATCGCAGCAACATTGACCACAAACACGGAAGATCTTCTCCGCCACTGATTGTTTCAGAGACCACTCGTAAGGCAGAAGGATTGCCCTGCTGAGACTGTCCACTAGAATGTTGGAGCGTCCCAGGATATGCTTTGCTATGAGAAACCGGCTGGTGGATATGGCCCACTCCCAAACCCTCATGGCCTTGCGACAAAGGGCATAGGATCGGGTCCCTCCCTGTATGTTTATATACCAGACTACAGACATGTCTGATTGAATGGCTACAGTCCCTGGAGGTAGGAAAGGGTGGAAGGCTCTCAACGCTAAAAGCACTGCCTTTACCTCCAGGACACTGATGTGTAGCTTGGTCTCTGGAGGGGACCACGTGCCATGGATCGTTCTTCACAGGAAGTGCCCCCCCCCCGAGCTGGGAAGTGTCCGTGGTCACCGTGGCTTGAGCCGGAGGGGCTAGAAAGTTACACCCCGCGAAAATGTCCGCCAACTGAAGCCACCGCTGTAGTGACGTTCTGCATGTCCGATTGATTCGGATGTGGAAATCCATCGGAAGGTCTAGCCAGGACCATTGAACTGCCAGATTCCACTGAAGGACTCTCATGTGAAGACGTGCAAGAGGGAGGATAGAGATTGCAGCTGCCATCGAACCCAGGGCCCTGAGAACATCGGCTGCTTTGACTACCAAGTGATTCAAGATCGCTGATACATGGAGTCTGAGATTTTCTATCCTTTCCGGGGTGAGAAAAATCTTTGACCGAATCGAATCCAACCTTGCCCCGATGAAGTCTATGATCTGAACTGGAGCCAGGTGTGACTTGTTGACATTGATCGTGATGTCTAACTTGTGAGCCAGACCTAGGAAGTAGTGTAGGGCCTGACACAAGAGACGTTTGGTGGATGCAGCGAAGAGCCAGTCATCTAGGTAGGGGAATACCTGAATGCCCTGAACTCTCAGGTGAGCCGCTACGACCGCCATAACCTTGGTGAACACCCTGGGGGCTGTGGTGAGACCAAAGGGTAGGGCTCAGAATTGAAAGTGACTGGCCCCTAGCCGGAAGAGTAGAAACCTCCTGGAGCTCCTGTGGACCTTGATATGATAGTAAGTATCCTAGAGGTCTAACGAGCACATCCAGTCGCATTCTCTCAGAAATGGTAGAATGGACTGTAGAGTGACCATCTGGAATTTTTGTTCCTCTACCGACAGGTTGAGGTATAGACAGGTCCAGAATGGGCCTGAGGTCCCCCGTCTTCTTTGGCACAAAAAAGAACCTGGAGTAGATGCCTGATCCGGACTGATCTGGGAGGACCGGCTCGATGGTTCGTTTTTGTAGCAGCTTCGACACCTCTAAAGCTGCAGCCTCCCTGTGAGCGGGTGGAACATCTGGAAGACGTGCTGGAGTAATGGGACATGAAATGAAGGGGATAGAATAGCATCTGGATATGATGTTTAACACCTAGCGGTCTGCAGTAATGGACTCCCATGCCGCTGGATGTAAGGAAAATCTTCCCCCGACTGCCTCCAAAGTAGAGCAGCCGGGCAACCCCTCAGGGTTGCTGTGCGGGTCTGTCGGAAAAGGGCTCCCTAAACCCGAAGTTTCTGGGACCACCTCTGCCTCTTGGACGGCGTTGGTCTTGTCCCCCTCTGCTTCTAGGGGACGAATACTCCTGAGTGTCATGAAAGGACTGTGATTTCCGGAACCACATCTTCTTTTGCCCCTTTTGGTTCCTTAAATAGGACCTCTGGGGTCTAGAGAAGCGGATTCCGATGGCTGACAAAGTCTTTCCGTCCATCTCACTCTGGGTTAGTACATCATGTACAGTCTTCCCAAAAGGGATGATCCATCGAAAAGGGCGTTGATGAAAGACACCTTAAAGGGGTCCGCAAATTGACAACCTGATCCAGGCATGATGCCTCAAGGCAAAACCTGTACCAGCAGCCCTAGCGGCTCCCTCCGTAGCATGAGAGAGGAGACGCATAGAGGTATTAGTCACTGATTTCAGTGCAGTCATCTTCGCAGTAAAAGACTGCTTGCCCCTGCTGCAACAGAGACTCCAGGGGCGACTCAGTTAATTTCGATATAAGGTCTCGCTGCAGTCGGATAACGTGCAAAGTAATTCAGCGCACAAATGGAAAATGTCGCTGACGAGTACATGCGCTTCCCGAAACGATCCATCGACCTAGACTCTTTGTCTGGTGGATGAACCGAGGAACTCTCCTGTGCCAGTTCCTTCTGTCTACCGGGGCTCCTTTAGACCATGCCTGCCTGACGGTGGGGAAAGAATTTTGTCTGGCCTTTTGGGTATAGGCTCTATAGATGGGCCCGTGTCAAAGGCCTCCAGGAATACGGACTCATCCGCAGAGGGTTTGGGGGCTGACCAACCTCCTCTTTGGCGGAGGATCTCCATAATGTCTCCGAACGAGACATCCTTGGTAGGTGATCTGGGGGAACCTTCTCCTTCATCCAGGTCCGTATCAGTGGTAATGGACTCAGGGGAGTTCAAGTGCCTCCTCTTACACTTGCGCTTACGTGGTTCCTCTCAGTGAGACTCTATGGAGAAGATTCGTAATCCTCCGGAGGTTCCCTGAAAGGAACAACCTGGGGTTGCTTTGGCACGGGCTGTCCCTGCGACAGAGTAATGGGAGCAGAATCCAAAATCAGAGGGGTCTGGGTAGGATCCGAGTAGGTGAGCGGTGGTCTCAACCCCTGGGAGTGAACCCTTTCCACTGCCCCGAATGCAGATGGAGAGCACAACTCCATAGAAAGTAAAGATGAGGCTCTCCCCGGCACCGAAGCAGAGATCAGAGCCAACGGCGAGGTAGTATGGGCACAGAGGATGGGATCCAAAAGAGCTAGATATCGACCCTCGGGTCCAACTCCCCGACCATGGCTCTGAGAGTCCCCCGGATCAGAGATCGGATCAGAGGAACTCAAGGTAATGGCCGGTGTTGAGGACACGAGAACCATTGGCGCTGACCCAACAGCTCCAAAAGGTCTCAGACCCGAGAACCCCAAAGCATCTGGTCGGATCGGGGAAGGAGTAATAGGACGGAAAATAGTTGGAGGACCCTCTCCAATGGGAGAGGGCAGTGGTAAGACCCCCATCTGAATCTGGTTCTGAATGAACCTCATTAGCCTGACCATTATCAAGGTCGGAGATGCTCAGAGTTGACCTGGAGAAAGTGACCGACTCGGGTCAGGGCCGGATCTGAGGGGAGTGCCTCAGCTCCAAAGACTCAGTCGGCTCCGGCGAGAAACAGAGAGCGGAGAAGAGGAGAACAAGACCTGGGTACCTTTGAAGAGGGGCTGGAGAAAGACTCACTGTCCGGTGATCTTTTCCTGGGCCTGTCCGTCTCTTTGTGGTGCTTTCTCCTTCTCCCTTCTGTCCCTACCTCTCTGGGACGACTCTGATGAAGCAGGCCTGGCGGGAGGCTGAGTCCCTGCCTGCACAGTGTCACTGCCTGGGGAGGAGACAGAGACAGACTCCAGGGCAGAAGCTGGCAGCAGACCCTTCGCCACAAGCTTAGCCCGACGATCCTTCAACACCCTGGGGTTAAAGCCTGAACAAATGTCGAAAGATGCAGACAGATGGGCAACCCCTAAACATGGAACACACAGAGCGTGACCATCGGCTGGTGAGAGCTTATGACCACACTCTGTGCACTTCTTATATAGAACTTTAGGCTGTTCAGCCATTGTAGAAACAGTACAAGCCCTAACGGCGCACTCACACACACTTAACATTGATTTGGCCTAGGCAGGGAAACCAGCATCACAAAACAAAACTCTTAAAACTAAGTTTTTGATTTTTTACAACACGACCAACGCGAAGGGAGGAAAAAGGGAAAGGTACTCACACTCAAATATCACCAAAAAGACCAAAAAACCTTACCACCTTGCTTAGAGCTCAGAGACCACGATGCTGACTCTTAGAGCGGCAAAGGAGATCTGGGGCTAGAAAGGAAGAAGTGATGTAATATTGGTAAGGGAGGAGCTTGGAGCTGATGCTTGAAAAGTTTTGCCGGCTTGGATCCAAATCGGATCCGTATACCCATATGTGCAGAATGAATTAAGTCAACTACTTCAGATCAACAGGTTTATGCGGGCCATCAAACTAAAGCGTGCTGGTGTTCAGAGACAAACATACAGTCTCACAAGAAACTGCAAATAAAATACTTGCACTAGGCCTGATAATGGCATTAGGTTATGTTTCCTATGGATGTAATACTGGCATTAGGTCATGCTCCCTGTAGCAGTGTTCCACAGTAGAAGGGATAGAGTCCTCAAAAAATAACTGTCCTAATTTGCAGTCATAGATTCACAGATTAGTACTAGGCTAGCTGCCCTTGCGAGTCATTTTAAGACTAGCCAATTATCCTTTATGAGACTCAAACCTTGTACCTTGTGTTTGTAAGGCAAACACCTTAACCATTAGGCCACCCTCCCACCACGGAAAGGTCCTGATATGGGAAGACTCAGTCAATGCTTCTTAACCTGGGCAGATAAGCCCTAATACACCTTGTTAAGTCCTTACAAAAGGACCCTTTATCTAAACACATAGCTATATCCATATAACTCAAAGGGCTGCTCCCCTGAGATCAGTTGTCATAGGCACACTATGGGAAATTAATCAGGGGACAGGCAGCGCTTATATCCCAGGAAGACCCCCCCCCACCACCCCCACCCCACCCAAACAAGCTTCTTGTGTAGATTCATGTCATTTACTACAGTGGAAGATGGGTACAAGTCAAAACTGTCTATTGTGCAGGACAAGGCAAGTATTGTCATGCGCATTGGAAGCAACTTGTACAACAGATTTACTTGCAAGGAAGGTGTGACCAATGGCTACATCCCTGTTTCTTTGTCTTTTTGATGGCATGCTGGCAAACATCTTGAGCTGTACCTGGAACCATTTCAGCAATCCTGGTCTATGGACTTTCAAATGCCATTTCAGAAAACAGGCCATGTGATATCAAGCCCTCTTATGTTTATGGATGGTTTGGCCAGACTGTCCTCTTCCCAGGCAGTAAATATAATGCTGGTGTTGGATCCTTGGATCCTGGTTCATTATTGAGCAGATACATGAAGAAAATGAAGGCTTTAGTGACTCAGACTTCAAACATGTTAACTTTTCATACCAAGTCATTATCAAGCTCCTAATCTTGTAAATGGAAGGAAAAACACTGCTGGAATTACTCAGTCTAATACAGACTACTGCCTTATAAGGCATCCACAGACCAAGACTAATGGACCTACTGCACATCTGCAAGTGAAATGATAATAGAAATACCCAGTTCAGAGACCTCAAACTCTTTTGCAACATAAACAGGACCCTTAGGAATTTGTGCCTTTTTAACCCTTGGACAATAGTTTCTTCATTTGTTGTAAAGCCTGTTGACAGAGTATGTCCAGCACATAGGTTTGTGTTTCCTTGAGGACCAGGTTTTAGTTCTGTTAGTTATGGCTGAGTCCATGCAGTTGTAGAGGTGTTGGTATAATGAACTGGTAAACTCTGGACCCCAACCAGTTCAGATTTGTAAAAGGTAGATCATACATCCTGAACCTGATCGACTTCTTTGAGGTACTCACCAAAGCTGTAGACGAGGGTAAGGTGGTTCACACAGCCTATCTTGACCTCGCCAAGGCTTTCGACATCATCCCCCATTCTGGAATTATAGCTAAATTCACTAAAATAGGTATAAATCCCTACGTCACTAGATGGGTTGCCAACTCTCTGACGGAACCGACACTGTAAAAGTTGCAGACTCCAAATCTGACTTCAAACCAGTGACAAGTGGAGTACCACAGGGTTCAGTCCTGGGACCTCTCCTGTTTGCTATCTACTTCTCTAAAGTCGAGAATCTCTGTTGCGGGGGATGCCTGTTACACCACGAAGGAAGGCAATTGTTGTAAGGGAGCGTCGTCTAAAACGCATCCTGCAAAATAAGTGCGACTATAATGATGTGCAGGATTTTCTCCGTGCTGTGGCACATTTCTATAAGTTATGATTATATCATGGGTTAGTATGCACCAAACACTTCCCACATTACTTTACATTGTGCATTAATAAAGGCCTTGCCCACAGCACACAGGTTTCAGTGTACCACTCTGGTGCCCACTTGACATGCTAGTCTAGGCACATGTTACAGTGTTGGTTGCACGTGGTGGTTTCTAGGGGGTGTGGTGTTTAGATCACATATGGGGTTTTTGTCTGACACCTGTGGTTAGGGTGCAGGGGGTTATTTTCTTTTTGCAGGGAATTGTCTGCAGGCATTTGTCACTACAGCTAAATTTCCATACTGCCATCTGTCCACATCCAGTTGCCCCACAGTGGGTTGTCGCACCGCCTAGGTGCCTGAACCCTATATAATATATATACATATATATATATATATATATATATATATATATACATACACACACACACACACATATATATATATATATATATATATATATATATATATATATATATATATATATATATGTGAAACAAAACCTCCCCAAAATGACAAAAGATACGTAGAAACCAAAGTATCCAGAAGGAACAGAATTAATCCGTAAACAATGGAGTTTCAGTAAGATCTCGAACCCAATTTTCAAAGGCCCCCGCA